>NW_027097307.1:0-40000 GCF_019320115.1 Miscanthus floridulus
GCTGAAAAAACAATGTGCCTGCTCAGTATGCATGTTGAACAAATATTGTGAAATGGACGAGTAGCATTACCAGGAAACACAGCTAAGGGGCTATTTGGAAGATCGGTTTTGGAGCTAAAACCCTTGTCAAATACATACCCATAAAATTTACATCTGAACTTGTACAAAGGTGTTTGGATGGAATGTAATCCAAAAGAAATTACCACTGGTTTAGACAAAAACACCTGGAACTAAAAAAACCCACCTCCGCTGGCGACACTTTTTTTCTGACAAATGTCAGCCACTCATGACCTGCATTCTCTTACTTCACCTTCTTCCTCGGGCAATCGTCTGCATCAGCACTAGGTCGATGGCTCTCTGCCGCTGTCCTCCTCCAGAACTCCACTACTGCCAGCCTCTCCCTGTCTGTCTCTTGCGCCAGAGACTCTCTCCTGCCCGCCGCCTCTGATACTGACAAATTTCTCCTCACTGTTGCCGCAACCCTCTTGATGCCAACGCTATCACAGATTCGCAGCCATGAGAACATGAACAGGAAATATGTGAAAAAGTTTAGCCACCATGGAGATGGAGATGTTGGACCATGCGACCTCAGCAGCCAGCGGGATGGCCAACCTATAGAGAACACCATGGCACTATCAAGTGTGACACAACAACAGAGCAGAGCAGCCACCATCTATGCTTGGTCCTTCCTCATAGCGAGCTGCAAGGGATTCAGGTTCTCTGCCAAGACCACCGCTCATTTTCAGGCTCTCATGCTCCTTTCTGATATGTTTAGCTCTTTGCTTATGTCTGAATTTTCTTCGATTATATCCAATTTGATGTTCTGATGTGAAAATTTTGAGCACCAATATGAATGTTCCGACTCTGAGCTTCAATACCATATCGATAGGGGATCTTGATAGCTCCTGAGGATCCCATCATTTACCCAAACTGACATCAATTTCACATCACTGTTCCCGATGCTACTTTGGTCATCGTCATTTTCTTTTACTGTCTATTTTGGTTACCGTTGTTTGCTTTTACTGTCTGTTTAAGTCACTAGCTGCTATGGCGAGACACAGGTTTGTTTCTACCTCTCCGCAAAATAACAAATTACAGGCAGAAGTGGATACAAGGGTTTCCTAATGCACAAGGAATTACAGGTGTAACAAATTTCAGCTGTAAAAAGATTACTAAGTTACCAAACAGGTCCTAGGATCGTGTAGGAAATAATCCCTGGTCCTAATACTAGAGCAGCAAATCAACATGCCACAGTCACAGCACACGACTGCTTCGACCAACCAGCAAGGGGACCCAAAAATCGCTACAGGCCTATAAAATCCCTCAGAGACCACACAAAACAACAAGTACATCCAAGTCATTACAACATGCACATGTCAGACCAAAGAAATTAGCATCGACAAGTAATTGCGCGATCAGGGCCATGTGGTCAGCTGATTCAAAACACTCACCCGCATGGGGCACTTGTAGAACTTGCGACCGGGGTTCTTCAGCGTGTTGGAAGTGAGCACGAGACAGGTCCCGGCACCGCAGGGGCACGCCTTGTCCTCCACCTTCATGTCCGCATTCACATATCCACCGCCGCCGCCGACGCCGATCTGACCTCCTCCCCCCGTGTTCGGCACCGACTGAGGGCACTCCCGCGCCCAGTGCCCGGGGTCCCCGCACTTGAAGCACGATCCGCTCGCCACCTGGGCCCCGCCGGTACCCGCGGCCAGGGGTTTGGAGCCGTGGGGCTGCTTGTGGGCATAGCCACGGCCTTGCATCTGCTGTTTCCAGGTGGAGCTGTGGCTGCCCTTGAGCGCGGCCAGGTAGGGCCCCTCAGGGGTGGCGGGTGGGGTTGAGGGGGTCGATGAGGACGAGGTGGTGGAGAGGCGGCGGCGCTTGGAGGAGTCCAGCGCGGCGGCCTCCGCGGCGTCGAGGGCGAGGAGGAAGGCCTCGTCGTCGTCCCCGTCGGCAACCGACATGGTCGAGAACGAGAAGCGTGGTGGGCTGGGGACGGCCGGACGGGACGGGAGACGGTGCGCGCCGCTGTGACTGTGAAGCGTCAGAGGGAAGGGATGTGGAGAAAAATGAGTACGTAGTGGGCCGTGGGCGGTGGGCTGGCTCGGTAAAGGTAGTTGCAGCTGGGCCACTATGGACATTTTGGAACTGTGGCCCATATTCATTTTCTTTTAGAATTGCAGAGCACACCATTTTTGTATCGACTGAAGGGTCCCTCCAGTAATAAGAAAATATATTACACGAACAATCTTAGAGACTGGTTAATCTATAAATCGGCGAAACGGTGGAGTTGGAGAAATGATGTTGAACTATTTACAGGACTCACAAGTTTAAAATCCAAATTTGCATTCTCCCTATGAACATATGCATTTTATGAATTACAGATAAGAGGATTCCGTCTCTTTTGTTTGTTTACTCCAAAGAAGCGCCCAGGCTATTTGAAAACGCGGGCACGTCACTCCTAGAAAGAAAATCAGAACCTCGTAGTGTGACAATAAGAGCACAGGTTAGTAATTTGCTTATTCATTAATTTCCCGTTAGTAATGTTACTACCAGCTTAGATCTAACGATAATGATACCGTGCGGGCGTCCGTCTCGTCCAGACGGACCCGCACGACTCGACCGACCGCCGCGCGCCTCAGCGCCTTATCCGTCGCTTTCCGCTCAACTCCCCCACCCACTCCCATCCCGTCCCGTGACCCCCGCACCCACTCGCTCGCTCCGCTCGCCCGCTCCTCCACACCCACTCCGCTGCCGCGTCGCGCGCCGTTCTCTGGGTCGCCGCACCCGCGTGCCAGGTCACTGTCGTCCCTCCCTCCGCGACCTCCATGCCATTGGAGACGAGGGCGGTGGCTCCGACGAGGTATGTGGGTCCTTCTTTGGATTTAAGCCCTCCTCCTCTTCATCTTCCTTCACTGGATCTGAGCGCTCCTCCTCCTCCTCTGGATCTGAGGGACGCGGCGGTGGTTAGGGTACCGGTGAGCTATGGGTCCCTATTCCTCCTCCCGTGTTGCAATGGGTGTTCTAGGATGTTGCAACAAATGATTTTCGAATGTTGCAATGTGATTTTTCGGTCGTTGCAACAGATGTTTTTGTGATGTTGCAGTATGAAAGTGCATCTAGCCCTTTAGTGGGTTTTGGATGGTTGATGACAACGTGATTAAAGGTCTAACCCGTTTCCTAAGTGTGAACATGTAATGGCCATGTTCGCTTGTCTTATAATCCGTACTTTTCAGCTTATTTTTTCAGCCGAAACAGTATTTTTCTCGCATAACAAATCAGCCGGAACAGTGTTTCGGCTTGTTTTTTCATTGAAGCGAACAGGGCCAATAGGATATCTCACAGGTACTTAATGAAAACCAAAATGATGCGTTGTTGTATAAAATAATTTAGTTTAAGCACAAGACAACAATGCAAATGAAATTCATGCAAAGGCTTATTTATTGTGGGATTTCCATATACTATGTGAAAGCAAGCTCGTAAGAATTAATTAATGAGACATGAGGGTTTGCATATGGAATGGTCTCATATTTAAAGCTTACTAAATTGAAATGAAAAAAATAACAATAAATAAATAGTTGATTCAATACAAGATGTGACTTGATGGCTTGAGATGGTGAAGATAGCAAGGAAAGGCTTCGAGGTACTAAGCAAGGGTGAAGGGCAAGCGACGGCTTGGCGGCCGAAGAACCTAGCTACGGTGCAGAAGGGAGTACTTGCATTTAGTTGAGGTACTAATCAAGCTACGATGGTCATACTGATGTGGAGGATCAAATCTATATTGGACAAAGTGTTTGAAGTGACTTGATGCATTTGGAGTTATTCATATTTGATGAATGGAATCAAGTCATGTGCTCAAGATGGCTATGCTCAAGTTGATAAGATCAATATCAACATGTTGGCACCCTTACTTGATGAAGATTGAAAGAGACATCATTACTTCAAAAGAGGTCAACTCAAGCGGTATAAATTCATTTTTCTTTTAATCTTGAGTTTAATAGGTATGCCATACTATTAAGAGGGATGCATCATGTTGATAGATAATGTTTCATAAGTGCTCAAGCCAACCCATGTGAGTTTTGAGTATTTGAGAGACAAAAGAGCTAATTGATTTCTTGTTGGTCTGGCAATACCGGACACATGTCCGGTATTTGCCTAGCAATGGTAAAATTGTTGTTCTCGAGTTGGTTCGACGGGAGTTCCGACATAAGTTGGGAGTTTCGGCAATGGTCGGGAGTTCCGACGTCTCGCGTTTTAACTGACTTGGAGAGTTCAATGTGGTATTCATACCAGACGGACGACCAAAGGCCAACGGCTAGTTTTCAAATGCCTTGAGAGTCGGGAGTTCCGACGGTCGGAAGTTCCGGCATGAGTTGGGAGTTTCGACAACTTACAAACTTCAACTCAGTTACTTAGTTTTCAAATATGCTGAGGGTCGGAAGTTCCGGCATTCATCGAGAGTTTCGACGCCTCATATTGACACTGTAACTTAGTTACCATTGGCGCAGTGTAAGTCATACCGGACGTGTCTGGTAGCAACGGCTATAAAATGGCTAGTTTTTCCAAGGGGGTTATAAATACCTCCAAACCTCCACCTTTGGAGGCTGCTGATTCTGCTGGTTTCTATACACGTTTTTAGCCTTGCTAACTCTCCCAAACCCTCTCTTAGTGAGTGTGTGATCCAAATAGCAAAATCCATTTATGGGTTAAGAGAGAATTTGAAAAAAAGAGCAAGCCACTACTTGAGCACTTGTGCATATTGTCTATTTTGTGATCCACATTTGTTACTCTTGGACTCTTCGGTACTAGACGGTTAGGCGTCACCGGAGAGCACCCGAGAGATTATGGTGTGCCTCGGAAAGTTTGTAACGGTCGATTCTGCCGTCTCAGAATCAACTAGTGGAAGGAGGAAAAGGAGTTGGAAAAGACTCTGGCTAGAGTGACCTTTGTGGTATCCTCTAGGGCTGACCTTCGCTGGGTCGTCCGCAGCCCCCTCAACGGAGAGTAGGACTTGAACAAGTCCGAACTTCGGTAAAACAAATATCGTGTCTCAATTTGCAGTTCATTCGATATTTGTGTTGCTCTTGCTCTTGTGCAGGTTATCTGTGTATATTGTCATATCTAGTAGTTACCTGCAATTTGATTTGAACTTAGAAATCAAAAGAAGCAAGTTTAGGGCTGTTCCACTGAAACCGTGTATACCAGATATGTCCGGTATTGATCACTGTGACAGGCTGTTCTGCGGAACATATGCATACCGAGCACGTCTGGTATTGATCACTGTGACAGGCTGTTCTGCAGAACACGTGCATACTGGACACGTCCGGTATACCTACCGGACGTGCCCGGTATTCCCTTCCTGTGCTGAATATATTCATTCTCTATTCTAACTTTGTATTGCTGGGTTGTAACTTATATATATATATTCTTTATACCTTGTTTACTCTGTGGCAAACTTGTGAGGGGTGGTACTATGCTTAATTTGGAGTTTCTATTTTAGAAACTCTCTTTACTAATCGTTTCTGCATTTAAAGGTGTTAATTTTCAGAAACACCTATTCACCCTCCCTTTAGGCGACATCCTAGGTCCTTTCAATTGGTATCAGAGCAAGGTTCTCACTTAAAGCTTCACCACCGTGAGAAAATGATGTCAACATCTATCGAGTTGGAGCCGGTGCTTCTCCAAAATGATGGTTCAAACTTTCTACCTTGGTCAATTCATGTACTTAACGCTTTTAGGGATATTAGTCCTCTCGTTGAGCATATTATGGATGCAAGCATAACTCTTCCTATAGTTGATTGGAGCAACTACAAAAATTTGTCAAAAGAGGAAGAGATATGTGTGCAACTCAATGCTCAAGCTATTAATGTCATTTTGAGTACATTAAGTGTAGAGGTTCAAGATGAGGCAATCTTCAATGGACAACCACCTCCAGAGAGTGCTTATCTCATTTGGACTAGACTTTTTAATTTATACGAAAAATCCAAATGTGATGATGCATTTGAGATCAGGTCAATGGAAAGTATGTTCATTGTGTCTTCATGCAGCGAAGAAGCCTCACAAGACCTTAAGAGCGTCGAGCCAGAGCAAGAAGTGCAAGCAGCGCATGACTTGCTGTCTGCCTGCACATACCGGACGTGTCCGGTATGGCCGAGACAGCAGAACAGCTGAAAGCTCTAGTTTGGTTTTGGTTAATTGATGAAACCCTAAGTGCTAACCTAGTTTATCAAAGTGATTA
The DNA here is from genome assembly GCF_019320115.1 of Miscanthus floridulus. Classification (NCBI taxonomy): domain Eukaryota; kingdom Viridiplantae; phylum Streptophyta; class Magnoliopsida; order Poales; family Poaceae; genus Miscanthus; species Miscanthus floridulus. Next base: position 6,242 of record NW_027097307.1, read on the forward strand.
TGAGATAGGTAGCACTATTCCAAGTGATGAAGCAATGGCGAAGATCATGACGATGGTGATGGCATAGTGATGATCAAATGCTTGAACTTAGAAAAAGAAGAAAGAGAAAAACAAAAGGCTTAAGGCAAAGGTATAAATAGTAGGAGCCATTTTGTTTCAGTGATCAAGACACTTAGCGAGTGTGATCACATTTAGGTTAGATAGCCGTACTATTAAGAGGGGTGAAACTCGTATTGAAATACGGTTATCAAAGTGCCACTAGATGCTCTAACTCATTGCATATGCATTTAGGATCTAGTGGAGTGCTAACACCCTTGAAAGTATTTGTGAAAATATGCTAACACATATGCACAAGGTGATACACTTGGTGGTTGGCACATTTGAGCAAGGGTTGGAAACTTCACCGGCGGAGTGTCCGCCCGTAGAGTGCGGACAGTTCGACGGTGCCACCGGCGCTCTATACAGAAAAGATAGGGGATCACAGAGTGACCAGACACTGGTGGTGCAGTGATCGGACGCTGGGGTCCTACGTCCGGTCAGTTGCAGCAGTAAGCACACGTCTCGGTCTTATGATCAGACGCTGGCGTGAAGAGTGACCGGACGCTGGCAGGGTGCGTCCAGTCAATGCTGACGTACGCTGACATGGTGGCGCACAGAGGAGACATTGAGTGACCGGACGCTGGGTGAGTCTGGTCGAGCATGACCGGACGCGTCCAGTCGTGAAATTTCATGTTTGGAACCTTACTGGAAATGACCGGACGTTGGGTCCTATGTCTGGTCACTTTCTAACTGACGTGTCCGGTCATCACTTGACCGTTGAGATCGGGCGATTGGTGTTTGAAGTCGATGACACGTGGCAAGCATCAGGCGACCGAACGCTAGGGTCCTACGTCCGATCGATCTGACCGAAGCGTCTAGTCACCTCGTGTTGTGCCCAGTGAAGGGGTACAATGGCTCTATTTCATGGGGGCTTCTATTTAAGCCTCATGGCCGGCTCAAGCTCACTCTCTTGGCCATTTGCATTGACATAGCAACCTTGTGAGCTTAGCCAAAGCCCTCCCACTCATCTCTATCATTGTTTCATCATCATTGTGAGATTGGGAGAGAATCCAAGTGCATTGCTTGAGTGATTGCGTCTAGAGGCACTTGGCATTCGTGTTTCGCTGCGGTATTCACTTGTTACTCTTGGTGGTTGCTGCCACCTAGATGGCTTGGAGCAGCGAGGATCGTTGAGCGGAGGTTGGTGATTGTCTCTGACTCTGATCGTGGTGATTGTGAGGGGTCTTATGTCATTCCCTGGCAGAGAGCCAAAAGGTAACTCTAGTGGATTCCTCGTGTCATTGAGTTACCTCACTTGTCGGTAGGTTCTTGCGGTATCCAATTATGTGGACGAGGTTTGTACAACACCTCTTTGCCGCCGAACCACCAAGTGTTGGTCGACACAACGGGGACTAGCGTGCCGGCAAGCACGTGAACCTCGGGAGAAAAATTGGTTGTCTCTTGTCCTTTGGTATTCTTCTGGTGATTGATTTAGTATTCATCTTGTGATTGGTTCACTCCTCTACACAGCGGTATAATCACCCTACTCATTTATATTCTCGCAAACTAGTTGTGGCAAGCTCTTTAGTGTATTTAGAATTAAGAGCTTGCTTTGTTAGTTTAAGTTCATCTAGTGAAGCTCTTTAGAGTAGCAAGATTGATAGCTCTTAGTGAGTAGTAACATTGCAAGTTGTGTGCCTAGTAATCATTGCAACTAGAATTGTTGGATATGTGGCTTGCAACCCTTATAGAGCTAGAGCAAGTTTGTATTTTGCTATTTGTCATACTAATCAAATTGCTCTAGTTGATTTATAGATTTTTAAATAGGCTATTCACCCCCCCTCTAGCCATATTAGGACCTTTCAACAGCAAACAACTGTTTGCAACGATGCTCAAGCCCGGTGTCGACCAAGTGATGAGTCAACCTCAGTATCTCATGATATTCATCACTTGTGTCTCATGGCCAAGAAAAGCAAGAAAAAGAGTAACAAAAAAGATCAAGAAAAGGAGAAAGCACAAGTAGATGATCAAGATGAGAGTGATGTTGAAGTTGAAGACAACTACAACCTTGATCATCTCAACCGCAAAGACAAGTTCATCATCATGAAGATAGTTGAAAAGAATGATGAGCTTGAAGAAGAGATTGAGAAGCAAGAGCAATCACTTTAAAAGTAAGAATTGTTTCTCATCTCCAAGATGGAACAACTAAAGGCTCTAAGTGAAAGGTATGAAAAATTATCAATTGAGCATGCTTTAGTTACTAACTCCTCTTCTAGTGTTTCACAACTAGAGAAGGAAAACTTTGAGCTCTAGGCAAGGCTAGATGAACTATCAAGCAAGTATAATGTGCTACAAGCAAACTATATTCATCTAAAGTGCTCTCATGATGAAGTAGTAGAATCAAGCATCATGCTTGAGGTAGCTCATGAGGTTGTGATCACATCGGTAAAATTTTCTCAACCTCTTACACATTCACTCACTAGTACACCATCTCAATTAAATATTTCTTGTATTAATGAGTGTGCTCCTCAAGCAAGCCAATCTTTGATTGAGCTAAATTTTATAGAAAACATAGAGCTCAAAGAAGAGGTGAAAAGGTTAAAGATAGATGTGATTCGGTTGAAGGGTAGGGAGAAAGCACAACCTTCTCAAGATAACCATGATAACATGGTGAAGAAGCTTGAGAAGGGTTCAAACCTTGCTTCTTCCAAAGCCCAACAAAAGAATCACATTTCAAGTAAGGCCAACACAACCAAGAGCAAGAAACATAGAAAAAGGTTATGCTATGGTTGTGGATTATATGGACATGAGTGGGCAATGTGTCCACATAAGAGTTGGTCCGACAAGTGTGAAGTGGCCAAACAAAAGGCCCCAAACAAGTTGGCCAACCAAAAGAAAAGTGATGAACAAAGCGCTTGTCTCATGAGCAAGAAATTGGGGCATCCTACCAAGAAATGCCCAATGTACAAAGAGGCAAGAAAGAAAGCCCAAGTTGCAACAAGAAGATGCTATGGATGCAATGAGATGGGCCACAAGGTTGATAGATGTCCATACAAGCAAAACAAGCATAGAGCAAACAAAGGCCGCATATGCTATGCTTGTAGAAGAAAGGGGCATCTAAGCTATGAATGCCCAAATGGTAACGCTCCTAAGCCGAACATATTTGTTTATAATGATAAGCTTAGGAAGACCACAAATGAAGTTAGCACTAGCAAGGTGATGTGTTTACCACAAACTAGTGCTAAAGCCATTTGGGTGCCTAAGCACTTGTTGACTAACCGAAAAGGACCCAACAAGAGTTGGGTACCAAAGTGCGCTTAGGTTAATGATGTAGGTACTTGGTGATGAGATGAAGGCTTTGGGGTGGTTGAGCAAGCAATTTGATAATATTCACTCAATCTATCAACCAATTCTTATCATAATCTCCTATATGGTTGATCCGAAGATAACTTAATGAATATATCATTTACTTTATCTTTACCATTGGTAACAAGTACCTAAACCTTATAGGATAGCCACTTTATTTGTTTTGTGCTCAATGACTCACAAATAGGCATATTTGTGGAAAATTGAAAGTGGCTAATTAGTTTTACTTAACAATTATCATGATTGCCATATGATGCTTTTAATAGCTCTCTAGTAGAGCAATTCATTTGTTGAGATGCAGGTATACAATAAATAATAGAGCTAGATGAAGAATCACAAGCAGCGAATTAATTATTTCAGTCCTGCACCTATCGGACGTGTCCGGTATCACTACCAGACATGTCTGGCATGGCCAGGGATAGAAGAAAGGGTTTTTGTTCTGTGTATTCCGGACGTGTCCAGTATACCTACCGAACGTGTCCGGTATTACAGGAAACAGAGCACTGATGGAATTGCAACTGAGTCTTTGATCCATATATTTTCATATATCCTCAATTTACTCAGAAGCTTGTGGTTTACCAAATCTAAGTGAATTGTGAGCATCTCTTGAACTCAAATCTTGAATATGGCAAATTATTTGGTTGTGGTTCAAAATAGAAAATTGACTCCTAAATTCTTAATAGAATAAAGTGCTAATTGAAAGTCATTCAAATTACTTAAAGCACTTATTTAGGGGGAGCTCAGTTTCTATTTTGCACCTTGTGGACTAACAAATTTATCTAGCATTCTTTGTAGTCTTTAGGATGAAAAATTGATTTCGTATCTAGCATGATTATTTGGCAATCAAGGTCAACATAAAGATTATCATACTATGTATCTTCTTAGTGGTATTCTTATGGGCTCAAGGCAAAGGTATGTTTTTACATACATGCATTGTAAGTGCATCTAAAGCCCTTTATATGTTAAAATATGCATTTGTGTGACATAGGAGAGATGTTTTTCAAAACTCATTACTAGCATGTGTAGGTGGTGTAAATTTAAAAAACTATTTGAATCTTGGTCTTTGTGGCCTAGCCTTGTCATGTGATAATTATAGCTCTCCTTGATTGTTTGATTGGCTAATTACACATGACATGGCTTTCTTAAGTCCACAATCTACTATGTCTCACAATCTATCTCTCAAGTAATCAAAATCTATATATGCCAAATATTTGAAAAAGAGAAGTGATACTTATGGCATTTGGATAAGAAAAGTATTTACACCTTGTTTGGATCAAGGACATACATGTTTTTGGATCAAGAAATGATAGAGAAGGGGATTGAAATTAAGTGAATGAAATTTAGAAAAAGATTAGCCAGCTCACAAATACCAGACGTGTCCGGTATGAGCGGGGTTATAAAACGGTAGGTACCCCTTCGACCAAGATAGTTTCTCCTCCTTCCAGCCAACCCAGCCGCCTCTCCTCGACCTCCATTGGTGATTTCGAGTTTCCACTGTGAAAAGAAAGAGAGGAAGATTAGATCGAAGGAGATTTGCATCAAGATCGAAGACTCTAGGACTTGGATTTCCAATCGTATCTTTATTCACTCTCTTGAGGTACCCTAATCCCGGACCTCATCCGATCTAAGCGGTTAGGGCATGATTTTAGAATTCCTTCGGTAGAGATGCTACAATACCTGTCTAGAAGCAATGCCTAAAGTTTGGATTGGATTGGTTGAAGATTGAGCGAAGGACCCCGGTTAGGGTTGTTGTCCGCTCTATGCACGTGTCCGGTATGGAACAGCATAACAGATTTTGCTCTCTTGTTTTAATCTTCTCAGTGGTTGATTCTTAGGACTAAGTTTAATTGTCTATTGTGTTTTGTGAACCTTGTTGACCTAGTTCGATTGAGGTGATTACAAAGCATAGGATATTTACTCTTATTTCTATGTTTCAACTAAAATAAGCTATCATTTGGACACGTATCTAAAATTCCTTGCAAATCTTTAGATACAGGATAGCATCTATGAGCAGAAGATAAGAGCCTAGGTCCAAGCATAGGCATGATCCAGCACTAGAAAAACATAAGAAGGTAAGACAAAAAATGCATCCTAGATATAGTTAGCAGGAGCAAGACAACAGTAGGGGACTCTTTAGGGCTACTAGGGGTGATCCATAGTACAAAGAGGGAGATAGTAGTTCTTCCTCTAACACAGATACAGAGGAGTATAGAGTGGAGCCCAGTACTCAAAAGAGGAAGAGCACTGACAGAGATTCAGATGGTGGCAGCTCAAATGATGAGCAAGAGATTAAGGAGGAGCAGGCTATACCTCTAGCTCAGCACCAGCTAGGTCAGGGTATGCACTATGGTTTACTTGAGCCACATCCACCTAGTGTACCCTCTTATGTCACCAGAGTTGACTATCGAGGGAAAGGCATGACCAGAAGGGCCAGCGATGAAAGAAGAATTGGTCCAAGGGGTTTGTCTAGGATTTAGTTTGATCATTGATTTTAGACAACCTTTCATATGGACTTCTACACTAGTGTGATTCTCACCAGGAACCCAGTGATTGTCAGGTCTCAATGGATTGACTGGTAGTACATCAGAGATTTGCAGAAGGCCACCATTGATCATGTTGTTGCCATTTGTGTGCATACAGGGGTTTATGAGATTATGGAGTTCCAACATGACTAGAATACAGAGGTGGTAGCTCAGTTCTATGCCACCCTGTATGTTGAGGAGGATGAGAGGCGTATATACTAGATGCTTAAGGGCCAGTGGTACAGTGTTGATTATAATGCTTTTGTAGCTCTACTTGGCTTCTTAGATGATGATCTTTAGAAAGATAGGATCCACACAGAGCAAGTGTTGCCTCCAGAGTAGCTTGCCTACATGTACTCACCAGGGGGTGAGAGAGGAGTAGTGGGGAAGGTTCTAGGTCTTTACCCTACTTACAGATACCTGGACATGATGTTCAAGAACACCATTGATTACAAGGGTGGAGATAAGGGAAACATTACAGATTACTCCAGGAACCTGCTCCATAGGATGGCACCTGATGCATGACCTTTTAGCATCTTTGACTTCATATGGTGCGAGATCAGGAGTGTCGGCGAGAGGCCCCTCAAGGGCTGTGGTTTTGCTCCCTACATCATGCACATGATTGAGCAGGTCACATGGCATACCTTTGAGTATGACAAGGTACATAAGGCCCTAAAGATTATTGCAGACTTGCCTGAGGTTGGGGTACCTCCAGTAGGACCAAGTGGAGGAGCAGCAGCACTAAAGGTAGATGCACCTACAGGTGGTGTAGTAGTAGGACGAACTTTCCCTCTACCACATGCTCCTTCACATTCTTCTTCACATCATCATAGTCCTCCTTCTCCTATTTGGAAGATGTTTAGTGCTATCTTTGGGATGTGCAAGGACATACGGACCTATCAGCAAAAGGAGAGGGAGGCTAGGAGGAAGTATACTCGGACTTTGAAGCAGATTGCTTCTAGACTTGAGCTTTATCCTCCTAGGTCTCTACTATCAGATGAGGCAGCTAGTGAGCCTGAGACTAAGGAGCAGCAGCAGGGCAGGTACGACATAGAGTTTGCTGAGTTCCTTCAGCGATAGCAGCAGCAGTAGGCACTAAAGCATCCTGACACTTTACCACTATAGGCTCATGTGCCTACTCACTCTCAGCCATGTCCCAGTGCAGCAGATGAGTATGCTTCAAACTGGTGGAGTGACCTTACGAGTAGTTTCTATGACCCGTCTAGTGCGGGTGGTTCTCGTCCAGTCGGTGCTATACGCTCAGATGATAAGGATGTTGGTAGAGATGAAGATGCTGATGAGTGATGACAGTTGTCAGAGACAGCTTGTAGCCCCTTTGTCCTTAGTATGTCATTGTTGGACCTTGTGGTGATAGATGACAAAGGGGGAGAGAGACTGATTAAAGCTTCAGGATATTTGTCTTTTTTGGCTTTTCTTTGCACCTGAAGATATGTACTATAGGCTATAGTTTGAGAGCTTCATTGATGTATATCTTGAGTTTGAAATAGATTGTATCTTGTGAGAGATAAGACTGACTTATGTTTTATCTTTGTATCTCTTGAGACATGATCTTTATTTATATTATATTAGTGGCTTGTGGACTTAAAAAAATGTGTAATGAGTGCTATGTGTGACATACATGTGTCATATTTATTTTCATAAGGACTATGAATGCTAGAATGAAAATATTTGATGTGGTATCTTTATATTTATTCTTGTGTGATATATCTTGACATATGTATCATGGTTTTACTTTGTCACACACACATGCACTCCACGGATGCAATGATTTAGGGGGAGTCTCCAATATGTTTTAGTATGTGCAATTGACATTTGATGTCATTTTATGAATTCTAATCACAAGCACATATTAAGGGAGAGCCTCTCATAAATCATTGAACCTAAAAGTTTAAATATTTATATTCTTTTGTAAGCTTTAATCAAGTTGTCATCAATCACCAAAAATGGGGAGATTGAAAGTGCATCTAGCCCTTTAGTGGGTTTTGGATGGTTGAATGACAGCGTGATTAAAGATCTAACCCGTTTGCTAAGTGTGGACAAGTAATAGAATATCTCAAAGGTACTTAATGAAAGCCAAAATGATGCGTTGTTGTATAAAATAATCTAGTTCAAGCACAAGACAACAATGTAAATAGAATTCATGCAAAGGCTTATTTATTGTGGGATTTCCATGTACTATGTGAAAGCAAGCTCATAAGAATTAATTAATGAGACATGAGGGTTTGCATATGGAATGGTCTCATATTTGAAGCTTGCTAAATTGAAATGAAAAAGATAACAATAAAATGAATGGTTGATTCAACACAAGATGTGACTTGATGGCTTGAGATGATGAAGATAGCAAGGAAAGGCTTTGAGGTACTAAGCAAGGGTGAAGGGCAAGCGATGGCTTGGCGGTCGAAGAACCTAGCTACAGTGAAGAAGGGAGTACTTGCATTTAGTTGAGGTACTAATCAAGCTACGATGGTCATACTGATGTGGAGGATCAAATCTATATTGGACAAAGTGTTTGAAGTGACTTGATGCATTTAGAGTTATTCATATTTGATGAATGGAATCAAGTCATGTGCTCAAGATGGCTATGCTCAAGTTGACAAGATCAATATCAACATGTTGGCACCCTTACTTGATGAAGATTGAAAGAGACAGTATTACTTCAAAAGAGGTTAACTCAAGCGGTATAAATTCGTTTTTCCTTTAATCTTGAGTTTAATAGGTATGTCATACTATTAAGAGGGATGCATCATGTTAATAGATAATATTTCATAAGTGCTCAAGCCAACCCATGTGAGTTTTAAGTATTTGAGAGATAAAAGAGCTATTTGATTTCTTATTGGTCTGGCAATACCGAACATGTCCGGACATGTCCGGTATTTGCCCAGCAATGATAAAATTGTTGTTCTCTGGTTGGTTCGTCAGGAGTTCCGACATAAGTCAGGAGTTTCAGCAATGGTCGGGAGTTCTGACGTCTCGTGCTTTAACTGACTTGGAGAGTTCACTATGGTATTCATACCGGACGGATGACCAGAGGCCAACGACTAGTTTTCAAATGCCTTGAGAGTCGGTAGTTCTGACGGTCGGGAGTTCCAGCATGAGTCGGGAGTTTCGACAACTCACAAACTTCAACTCAGTTACTTAGTTTTCAAATATGCTGAGGGTCAAAAGTTCTGGCATTCATCGGGAGTTCCGACGCCTCACATTGACACTGTAACTTAGTTACCGTTGGTGCAGTGTAAGTCATACCAGACATGTCTGGTATACATACCGGCAACGGCTATAAAATGGCTAGTTTTTCTAAGGGGGTTATAAATACCCCCAAGCCTCCACCTTTGGAGGCTGCTGATTCTGCTGGTTTCTATACACGTTTTTTAGCCTTGCCAACTCTCCCAAACCCACTCTTAGTGAGTGTGTGTGATCCAAATAGCAAAATCCATTTGTGGGTTAAGAGAGAATTTGAAAAAAAGAGCAAGCCACCACTTGAGCACTTGTGCATATTGTCTATTTTGTGATCCACATTTGTTACTCTTAGACTCTTCGGTCCTAGATGGTTAGGCGTCACCGGAGAGCACCCGAGAGATTATGGTGTGCCTCAGAAAGTTTATAACGGTCGATTCCGCCGCCTCGGAATCAACTAGTGGAAGGAGGAAAAGGAGTTGGAAAAGACTCCAGCTAGAGTGACCTTCGTGGTATCCTCTAGGGCTGACCTTCGCTGGGTCGCCCGTAGCCCCCACAACGGAGAGTAGGACTCGAACGAGTCCGAACTTCGGTAAAACAAATATCGTGTCTCAATTTGCATTTCATTCGATATTTGTGTTGCTCTTGCTCTTGTGCAGGTTATCTGTGTATATTGTCATATCTAGTAGTTACCTGCAATTTGATTTGAACTTAGAAATCAAAAGAAGCAAGTTTAGGGCTGTTCTACTAAAACCGTGTATACCGGATACGTTCGGTATAAATACCGGACACATCCGGTATTGATCACTGTGACAGGCTATTCTGCAAAATACGTGCATACCGGATACGTCCGGTATACCTACCGGACCTGTCCGGTATATCCTGCCTGTGCTGACTATATTCATTCTTTGTTCTAACTTTGTACTGCAGGGTTGTAACTTATATATATATTCTTTATACATTGTTTACTCTGTGACAAACTTATGAGGGGTGGTACTACACTTAATTTGGAGTTTCCATTTTGGAAACTCTCTTTACTAATCGTTTCCGCATTTAAAGGTGTTAATTTTCAGAAACACCTATTCACACGCCCTCTAAGCGGCATCCTAGGTCCTTTCACAGTACTACTGCTTATGATGTTGCAGTACATAATTTTCGATGTTGCAATACGTATTTTTCGATGTTGCAGTTCGCATTTTTTCGATGTTGCAGTATATGTTTTTTCGATGCTGAAGTACATGTTTTTCAATGTTGCAGTACATATTTTTTTGATGTTGCGGTACATATTATTCGTTGTTGCAGTAAATATTTTTTTGATGTTGCAGTAAATATTTTTTTGATGTTGTAGTGCATGTTTTTTAATGTTGCACTATATATTTTTCAATGTTACAGTATTTTACAACTCAATGTTGCCCTACATATTTTTTCCACGTGTTTTTGCAATGTTGCAGTTGAAGTGTTACATGCTCTTTTGGGACAGGGCGCATGGTGAGGGAACGGGATGCGTTAGGAAACAGGGGACAGGAACGCGTTGGGGAGCGAAGGAAGGGCGGGTTTCAATTTCTATTTTGTTCCGTGCAGGGGCGGGTGTGATTTCGTGCGTAGGGGGGAGGTTGCGGTACGAAGGGCCGGCGTCAAGACACGTCTCACGCACCGGACGTCCAGACACTAGGATTACCATAGATCTATCGATGACTTCAAGTAAACATTTGGTCCACCCGAAGAATCCTGAACGATTAATTAAGAATAATTTTCTACTATGAGTGAACAGTCATTTGCTATATTTGGACAACGGCAAGAATCAGTGCATAGCTGTCACTAAATCTTGATAATTAACAAAGATTGCATCTTTCCCAGAATAAAATGATATCTAGGATTCCTTCCTTAACTCAAAACACCGAGAACCATATGTCCCTGATTTCTGAACTTCGACGTGAAAGATAGGTGCGGTCCTGATTTTCTCTTGTGGTGGGACAAATTCAGTAAAGATTCACATTCTGCATGGTGAACAAATTCATCAATGATTTTTCTAATCACTTCTCAGCATTATTTCATGTTTCCTCGCCCTGCAAAACAGGAAGTACTGGACTTATAGTTCATCATATATCTCCTACAACTAAAAAGAACAAAGTGTGAACATCGTTTTGGTGCGACAATTGCCTTGGTTCATCCGTCTGCCACCTCATACGATCGATCCCACCTCCCACGCTGTCCAACGGGCGAGCGAGAAAAGGAAAGGCGCGATAGAAAAAGAAAATGTCATCCCTGCGATTCCTGCCTGCTTTGAAGGAAACAAATCGATCAACTGAGGCCACATGCATGGAAGGAAACAATAATCATGCATAGAAGGAAATATCAGTGGTGCCAAATAAAAGATGTGCATGTTATACATAATGAGACTGGTGAATCTTCTGTAATTTCCTAAACGAATATTCCCACCATTAGTATATAGGTCAATTCCCCTACGTTTCTTCGTGCTCCCATTAGTATATAATATGGAAGTATTGTTGTGTTCATCACCACTTCCAGTTGACTACTCCCATTAGCTTATACTTTCTCTACCCCAAAATATAAGTCGTTATGGGATGCGTGCAGGTCAAACTTTCTCAACTTTGACTAGGTTTATAAAAATACATGTAACATTTATCTTCAAATAAGTTTATTATGAAAATATATTCAATGTTCTATGTAATGATACTAATTATGTATTATAAATATTAATATTCTTTTATATATAATTGATCAAAGTAAAAAAAGTTAACTTCTCGGGAAGCGAGAATGAATTCTATTTTGGGACAGAGGGAGTATATGAAAGCAGTGTTGAAAATATTTTAACAATCAAGTCCGTCTCTGTCTGATTGGTAAGCTTAGACATCATAATGGCATCAAAATTTTTGACTCTCATGGACACCCTCATGGATCAGTGCAAAGCATCCTAATCCTACAGCATACACAAATGGCAACCTTAAAGTTATGATATTTTCAAAGGGTGAACAATAAAGACCATCTTGGACGTTCTGACATTAGAGTATATACGTGCAGACACATAGACATGGTGGTGCAAGTGAGCTGCCAACAGGAGTCGAGAGTCAGGGGTGTTTGGATCCTAGGACTAAACTTTAGTCCCTGTCACATTGAATTTTTAGATATCAATTAGGAGAACTAAACATGAGCTAATTATAAAACTAATTATATAAGTTGTGGCTAATTCGCTTGCTAACGCCGTGTACAGGATGATATGAAGATGTGGTGGAACTTATTCGTGGATTTGTTGGCGCACGAAAGAAATGGATATCGAAAATCTCTTCCTGCCGGTATAAAAAATGATCTTAGCCGCATCACGGAAAGATCTACACAATAGAGTTTGTGAGCTACGACGCTATGCTCTCTGTGACTGTGTAAATTTCATGAACTTAGCTTTTTGGATTAAATGACACTTTAACGTTGGTCTTATACTTTTACAGTATTGTTATATTATCGTGCGATCCGTGTGTTTTTAGTACAAAAATTTAGCTGTCCCGTAGCAATGCACGGACACGAACCTATTTGCATATATACTCGAACCTGTGTGTACATGCTTATATAGAGATGCAGCGGAACTTATTTATGTATTTATTGGTGCATGAAAGAAATGTATATCGTAGAATTCTTTTTGCCGATATAAAATATTATCTTAGCCGTATTACAAAAAAAGTCTATACAGTAGAGTTTGTGAGCATACGACGTCGCGCTCTCCGTGACTGTGTTAATTTCACGAACTTTACTTTTTGAATTAAATGTCACTTTAACGTCGGTATTTAATTTAACAGTATTATTGTCTTATCGTACGATCCGTGTATTTTTAGTATAAAAAAATTAGTTATCCCGCAGCAACGTACGGGCACGCTAGATTGTAGTATCTTAATTGAGAGATATTGATGTGCAGCAGGGATAAAAAGAGGTACCAACCAGGGAATGAACCAGAACCACCGATTGCCATCACCACTATATTCATCCCATTCCCGAATACCGAACACTGAAGGCCAAATCCCAAGTGTAATTGATGTTTCAAAATTACCAAAGTGCTAATCCACATATATCAAATTATTGCATAACCCAAGTATTGCAATCTCAAAATTATTTTTAGAGCAGTAACGGAGAAAGACTTTATTTCATCTATAAATTCATGCAAGCAGCATCAGTTCTTCATGACTTCATGTGACAAGAATATCAATGCCATGTAACTGCAACATGGAACTAAGAAAACAACCCATGTCCCAGGGGAAAAATATAGAAGAGAGAAATACATAATTTCTTTTCTTACTCTGAAACATGACAATCTCCAGCAAGTGACTGACAAATAAAAAATATCTATTCAAGCTTATGTTGCCTATCAGTCAGAAAAATAATATACGTAAGAAAGTATGTTTTGGAGAATTAAGCATCAATTTTTTTTTATGTCTAGGATCAGTAAGCTGCAGGAAACACAGGCAAGTGGCAGCTTTCTTTCCACCTTGTATAGTGATTTTCTCTGTGACTCACAAAGTGGAATCACAAACAATACAGGGATATTGGGATAAGATTTCGCTTTATTTCATAAACATGTATCGAACTATGCAAGTGGAGAAAATGGATAACAGAGGATACATCATTACAGAGCTGAGATAATCCATCCAAAAGCACAAACATTTAAGCATAGCCAAAGGTGTGGTTAAAAGTTTCCAATGACCTTTGGCAGTTCATGTTCATCAAAATATTAGACAAACTGTACGAGATGTTTTCCACACCATGAGCTGAATTTGCTTTGATTGATTAAGCAAGATTGCTGATACCTGACTACAGTTGGCAACCACACTCCAAAAGGAGCCGGCAAAGCCATCAATGCTAACAACCTTGGCATTTTCTGCAGTGACCAATGTACAAATCTGAATGTGAGTTAACCAGCAACCGCATCAAAGGAGGCAACCATATGAGGGGGGTTAGACAATGTACTGTTTTCTGTTGATGTCGCACTTTCCATCCACATCTTTGTAAGGGTAATCATCTTCAATATTAATGCCTCCATTCTTTATGATAAAGTCAAATGCAGCATCCATTAGCCAACCATTGCAGCCACTGTTCCCTCCATCAGTGAGCACTCTACAACCTCCTTCTCATACCAGTAACAATTTGGTTAATGCTTTCTACTATGCTTTAATGCAGAGAAAGCCCAATAACTTCCTGCACACCATTATTGAAGAAGAACCAATTGTAAACGATAGAAATAGTCTCCTTCCCAGACTGCATAAGTTACAATAGTACTGACTTTATACATATGAAGAGTGTGTACTTTATAACATAGATAAACTACGATCTGTAATCGAATCATTTGTTCTGCAGTATTTGCCTTGCAACCATAGTTGTTTTGATTCTTGCAAGAGACTATCATAGCATGTCTCAGCAGGCTACAATACAAGACGAATAACAATCACCACAGGTTCAATAATACTACAAAGAACATACTTCCCAGGTACCATCAAACAGACATGCTGTGCATATATGACACAGCATGTGATACGCCAAAGAAACCCAAAATAGGTTTGATGCAAAATCTGGTTAAAGTATCCCTTCAAAAAAGAAGCCTGGTTAAGGTCCTCTAGCATCTGACCCGTAGAAACTACTAACAGGATCTTCGATTGAAAGACCACAACAAAAACAATCCTAAAAGAGTTGTCTTACACCAGAAAAGCAATTTGGAAGATAGCTAATCTGTAACCCTCAAAATAGGGAAAGCACAGCACGCAGGGCAAGTGAAAAAATGGTGGGGCCATTTCCATCCAAATTCCACACAACACGAGTCATGGCCCTTGCTTCATCCAGAAGAAAACAACCACGAAAACAAGCCCCTTCTGTTCGATTCATCTAACACATTGGGAAAGAAAAATCCAAGCACAAAGGTGAACAATAGATATCTCATATGCCGTACAATAATGTTCTAAACAATAGATGTGTTGATTAAATCTGAGATGTTCACAAAGGAAAAGATATCTCATATGGAAAAGATCCAACTTCACTGTAGCTTTTCGGATCTACTGCTTGTTGTCTTGTGGGGGAAATCTATTTTTTCAACAAAAATCAGTTTACTTGAAGAAATAATTTAAGCATCGGTCAGAAATCTGCACAGCTTTGCAACATTAAAAGGACAGGAAACTCTGCAGATTTATATGAACCCTAAAAGATCTAATGTGAAACCCGCCTGTGTGCATTTTGTGGTGCGCAGCAGGTTCAAAAGGTCTTCAGGAGTTGCTTGCTAAAGGCATTTGCTGGAGGCCATTGACCTATTTCGGTTCCAAGGCCCTAGCCATCTTAGATGGGTCAATTTTGTCCCGTCTCTGGGGTTTACTGAGGAATTGCATCTGCTCGATAGTAAGAATTGATTGACACAAGTTAAGTCGAAGACCTGGAAATCAGAAATCTATGGCGAATCAATGACTTTTGTGTGATTGAGACATCAATAATATACAGTCAAGTAATGAACTACTGGAAAAATAAGAATGCAGCTTAAATCTCATAGTCACCAACCTGTTTCAGCAATCAATGTATTTCCCTGCAAATAATGAGCAATAAATTGGCTCCTACCAAGAGTAGATATCCTCATTCTTGTTGTAGAGGTCATATTTGCACATGATTTCCCATCCTTCTTCTCAACTATCCGCACATACCTTGGACTCTAGTTCAATAGGCTTCCCGCTCCGTCGGCACCTTATGATTTCCCGTGACTGCTCCATCAACTCAACATACTTCTTGCGCACTTCCAACATGGGGTGCTCCTCAATTCCAGTGTCTTCCCCAGCCATGTACGCCTCTTTGAGGACAACAAAGCATGTCTTCTCCTTTAACAACAAGTAGAACACATGCGGGTGCCGCTCAAACACAAGATGGAATTTCTGTGGTAGCCCCAGGTGCTGCCGGAGGCAGCGTAATTGCCGCCTCTCAGCAGAGCACGTCACAAACAGACTAAGCAGCTCATGGAGCACCCCAACTGCCCGCTTCTCTGAAACATCACTACCGCGATTGATGTGGCTGAAATGCTCATATGGAGATGCATAAGGGAGCCTCTGGAACCGTTCCAACCAGTCCTTAATCTTTTGCTTCAACCGAAGACCCTTGGACGGGAAGAGCGGGACACACACCTCTTCCACTGAACCCAACTTCCTCATAGCATTCAGCTGGAGAACTGACAGAGGCATTTCTTCATCCTTGCCGTCATCGATTAGCCCCAATTCCCTCCCATCGTCACCATCTCCTGAAATTACAATCTTGAATCCATCCTGTGCAATGTCGTGATCCAGGTCCTTAAAGTAGTCCTCCGGGATGCCAAGATGCCAGAGCATGCCCTGAGCGACACAGAGCGGGAGGCGGCGTCGCGGGCTCATCAGGACGACGCGGCGCAGGCGGCCACAGACATCGGTACGGCGGGCGGCGAAGACGTCCCGCTCCTCCCGCAGGAGTCGGGCGGCGGCATCAGAGAGACGGAACCAGGGGATGTTGTGCTGCCCCACGGACTCGACGAAGGCGGCGGGGAAGCGGCGGAGGAAAGCGGTGACCCGGCGGTCGGGGGTCTCGAGCAAGGGGCCGAGCTTGGAGACCGCAGATACGGGGGTGGGGGACGGGGAGAGGATGCGCGCGAGGGAGACGAGCGGGCGGATGTCGCGCGCGTGGGAGAGCTCAGGGACGGCATCGAACGAGGAGTCCTTCTTCCACCGCATCGTCACGTTCACGTACGCCATGGACTGGAGGTGAACGGCGAGGGGAGGGAGAGGCTCGAGCGACCGAGGTTTCGCGAGGGACTGCATGGTGCGGGGTTTAGGTGGGTTTCCGGAATCTTTGGACGGAGGCAGCAATGGCGGAGGAAGAAGAAGGGTGGGGCTGTGTCTGCTCCTGTCCCGCACAAGCGCGGGCGACTCCTTCCCCGGCGGCGCTCTCCCTCACCCTCAGCCGGGCAGGCGGCGCGGGTCAGCAGTGCTTGCGAGCGTCAGCGTTTTTTTTTTTTTTTACGTTTTGCTACGATACTAACTTTGTTAAGTAACACTACTTTAAAATCATAATGATCATTTACGACATTATAAATATTATTTTATTTATTTTCTGTAAATATTAAAATAAATCATCTTCGGCGGGTGGCTCCGGCCGATTTGGCTGCGGCCGAATCACTGCAGCACCACTGTACCTACAGTGTTATTTTGTTTTTATTTGGTAATAATTGTCCAATCGTTGACTAATTAGGCTCAAAATGTTCGTCTCGCAAAGTACAACCAAACTGTGTAATTAGTTTTTTTATTTCGTCAACATTTAGTACTCCATGCATATACCACAAATTTGATGTGACAGGGAATCTTTTTTTTGCATAGTGCCAAAATTTAGAATTGTGGGAAACTAAACATGGCCTCCGTTGAGGAGTCCCTGCTGCTCGCTTCAGCTACTTTTAAATCATAAAATAGTATTTTTCTCTTATAATATTTTAACATAAGTATTAATATAAGCTAAATTTCAGTATAAGGGAGTACATGTGTTTTTAGGCCTCGCTTTTGTAACAAAGCGGCGCATGAGCTCGATGTTATGGGTATGTCATGTGTTGAGGAGGAGGAGCACATTTCTTGCGATGTTCCTGTAAACATACGTGTTCTGGTTGCTGACAATTTGTCAGCAAGTATGCAATGAATTGATCCAGATTCAAAAAAAATATATTAAAATAAAATTATTTAGAAGACGGTTCGTATATCATATACGTCCTCCGTCCTATAAAGCCAAATATTTTCAACTTTAACAAAAACATATAAGGAAATATTAATTTTATAGTGCATAATTATTAATTATATTAGATAAATCGCTGAATATGTTTTTATAATAAACTTATTTAGAGATATAAATTTTACTAATATTTTGAACCCATAGCGATACTTTTTTTTTTTTGAGACGGAGAGAGTAGAAGACATGCTATTCGTATCAATAGCATTTAAAGGCATAATTCATCCATACCAACTAAATACCCACTGATAACTTTATACTCGTCGTATAGCCAGCTAAACACTTAGGGCTCGTTCGTTTGGCTTGGAACAGAGGCAGGAACCATTCTGCCTGGAGGAAGCTTATACAAATTAGACACGTAATCCTGGCTGGATTTGTTCCTGGCCACGGTTCCCCGGGAACCGAACAGAAGCTTAAGAGATGGCAATGGTAACCTATGCATGACCCAACTTCAGGCGCAGTCAGAAAGCAAGGCAGACTCAGTAATAAAAAGCTAGGATCTATATCCGGTCGAGGTAACGAATATGTAACTTTACCCTCAAACTACATACGAAAGTGTAGGAGAGAATTCCTTATTTGACATCAGACAAATGATATATTCCTTTCTTGGCCCTAAAAAAATTTTGTTTCCTATTTGACACCGAGTTCAACTTTCATTTCTTATGTGACACTCCGTTGCATTTTTCATCCGGCCACCATTAACTGCGCTGTGAAAAGATGATTTTGTCCCTATGGGCCCCACCACCCTTCTCCCTCCTCTCCTCCTCCAGGCCACCGCGTCCTCCCCCAGGAGACGAGGACGCGGTCGCCGCCGCCGAGGTCCACCTTCTCGGTGCCGCGGAACTTCTAGCGCAGGCGGCGGACGTGGAGCATGCGATCGCCGTCGATGGAGACGGGCATGCCGACCTCGGCCCTGTCCCGCTCCCGCCCCTGGTCGCCCTGGGCGGCGGCACGCGAGACGAGATCCACCAAGATCTCCCGCTGCTTGCCGCGCACGACGACGCAGGTCCGGTGCCCGCATCCTCCGCCGTCGCGCATGGACATTGGACACATGCTCGCGGCACGAGACGAGGACGGGCCCTGCTCGAGCGAGCGCCGCGCCTTGGTCTTCCTGTAGGCCTCCTCCGCCATGTCCCCTGCGACGACCGCCGTCTCGCCGTCCACCACGACGGCGATGAAGTACCACGAGCAGGGCTCTAGGGAGCCGCACGAGGGCGGGAAGCGCGTGGGGGAGAGGTCCCAGGCCAGGTCCACCACGCGGCGGCCCCGCACGCGGAAGCGCTTGGACCCGCGCTGCCGCCACAGTAGCCACGGCCGCTCACGCACGGCCACTGTCGCCTCCTCCTCGTCGCACTCGGCGCCATCGTCAGACGCCGTCGCGGAGGGGACACGGAGCATGATGCGGATGCTGAGCCCCAGCGCGGCGCGCGACCAGGATAGCGCTGCGGCCTAGAGGATGAGAGGAGGGAGAAGGGTGGTGGGGTCCATAGGGGCAAAATCGTCTTTTCACAACGCGGTTAACGGTGGCTGGATGGAAAATGCAACGGAGTGTCACGTAAGGAATGAAAGTTAAACTCAGTGTTAAATAGGGAACAAAAATTTTTTGAGGGCCAAGAAAGGAACAGGTCATTTGTCTAGTGTCAAATAAGGAATTCTCTCAAAGGGTAGAGAGTCCCCGATCGACATCACCAACACACAACACCCCACGTCCTTGCAATCCCCCGCACGCAACACACATGCAATAAAGGTTTCTTTGTAATTGCAATCGCTTCAATATATTGCACGTAATCTGTTCAATTACCCGCACGAATATAAAAATACCGATGAACACGGGCTCAAATCTCGACAATGTCACACCGAGTGTCGACCCAATCTAACATTTTGATGAGTTAGTTCACAGAGATGAGTACTCCCTCCATCCTAGAAAGAAAGTCATAATGGAATATGTGTAGGTCAAACTTTTTCAACTTTGACTAGGTTTATAGAAAATATTGTGCAACATTTATATCTCCAAGTAAGTTTTATTATGAAAGAGTATTCAACGATTGATCAAATAATACTTTGTTTTTGACCGAATCAGTAGGGAGATCCCCTACCTGATATTTTTTGCTTTTCAATTAAATAAAAGAATGTTCTATACATGGGTTACACAAGAGGAAGTGTAACAGAAAAAGTAAAAGTACAGGGCCACAAGGCCCAAAGGAGAATGGAAACAAAGTCTAAGTGTAATTCTCCTTCTAGTTGATTAGTGTAGCCTATCTACTTGGCTTGGCCTTTGTGCAAACAAGGTCAAGTTCCTCCTTGAACTGTCTTCTCTAGTTGTTGAGGTTAATCTGCCCATTGTCAAAGATGATTGCATTTCTTATTACCCAAATGATCCAACATGTCGTGATAAAGATCTCTCTAAAGATTGGACTTTCAAAAGGATGTTCTGGCATCAATAACCATATCTAAAGGTGGCATATTTGTGTTTCAGCATACGGGGATGGTGTTCCAACAGGTTGTACTGAAGTGGCATTCAAAGAATAGATGCATGCTAGTTTCCTCATAATCAGAGCTACATAGGACATAATTATAGTTTTCTAGTTCCATGTTTTTCCTCCTTAATAAATTCCTTGTGTTGATTCTATCCCTGAGCAGGAGCCAAAAGAAAAACTTATGTTTACCAAGGTTGCTGGAGGCCCACGTCTAGTTGAAGAGTGGAGAGATTTCTGTGTGTCGAATCAAAATTTTATAAGCCTTCTTACTATTGTATTTGCATGATCCCCAAGAATAGCACCATATGTCCTCTGTATTTGCATTCTAAGTTCTCTATTGTATAAGGGTTTGCACTTCTTCTAGCTGATTTGTAGCTTGTGTCGACAAGGGCAGGGTAAAAATTCTGTTCACATCTTGATCTAGAAAAAATATGATGGAACACTTCTTCTTTTTGGTAAAAGAGAAGAGTTGAGGGTAAAGCTCTTGGAGACTTTGATCTGACCATTTATCGGGCCAGAAAAGGATAGTCCTTCCATTGCTTGGATTACAGATGGCAAGATCTCTGAATTTATCAAAAAGAGTCATAATGTCTTTCCTCCAAAAGGATCCAATTGGACTCCTAGCCTGTGGTGGTGTCTGAAGATTGGAGTAGAATTTGGACCATGTCAGAGAGACCCAGGGTATATCTGCCTCGTTATAAAATTTGTCCAAAAATTTTATCAGTAAAGCATTGTTGTGACTCTTAATGTCAATAATACCTAACCCTCCTTGATTCTTTGGCTTACAGGCTGTTTCCCAGGCAGCAAGACAAGTTCCTCTTTTGTTGATGTCACCCTTGCTCCATAAGCAATGCTTTCTATAAATATCAATTTGCTTAATTACTTGAGGTGGAATTTTGAGACTGCACATGTAAAATGTAGGGAGAGCTGAAAATACAGAATTCACTAAAATGAACCTTCCATCATAAGATAGGTGTTTGCTGACTCCACAAAACCTTTTCTCAATCTTTGTCAAAAAGAGGTGTGAATTCTTGCAGGGTAGGCTTAGTTGTTCCAAGTGGTAGACCCAAATATGTGAAAGGCATAGTTCCTATGCTGCAACCAAATGGTCTTGCTAAATGTATGGCCTTTTCATCTGTTAAGTTAATGGGAACCAAGAATTACTTCTCAAAGTTCACATGTAAACCACTGAAATCAGAGAATGGTTGTCGGGGACCTAATACTAGGGTACCCAATGAGATGGAGCTAATAACCATCAAGCGCTAATGCTCCCGAACAGGCAAGAACGCAACTACACTTCTTGCCCTGCGCCTCGCCTAGCCCCTAAGGGTTGGCTCTACCTCGCCTGACCCCTGAGGGCTGGAATCTGCCTCGCCTAACGTCTAGGGGCAGACTCTGCCTCACCCGACGGCTAAGGGCTAGCTCCGCCTCGCTCGACGGCTAAGGGCTAGTTCCGCCTCGCCCGACGTTCTGGGGCTGGCTCTGCCTTACCCAACATCTGCACCCTGCCCCTTCATGATGGTGAGCACAGGGTAAGACATGACACTCTGGTCAACCGTAGTACCAAGAACCATGCCCTATGCGCCTACGGGAAAGTATTGTCAGGGTATGACAGGATATGTGCTTTAAGCTCTCCTAGGCATGGTAGAGCCCAAATAGTGTTGTAGGCGTCGACTTTTGTCCTACAGTGTTGTGGGCGTGGATCCTAACATAAGCATACGACAACCACTATAATCCAAGAGAGAACTCACATCATCTACAGTGAATCAGTGATGGACGTATGGTCACTTCCCTGTCTACTCCCCATAGGGTCACAGCTCGGCTCCCTGGCACATCGTACCGTCCGCCGGTGTAGGATGGGATGTACCCACTTGCTGAATGAGGCCAGGGTATGGCCCTATAAGGATTAGCGAACATGCCATCCCTGACACGATCTGCCATATCAGCAAGGCAGGCACAAGGGGAAAGGAAGACCCGGCTCCTTTGAAGGACCTTCTCTACCCTCTGGTTTGTTCCTCTTTCTTGCGTCTATAATCCCTGCTCCCCCTTGTCTATAAAAGGGAGGACAAGATACCCCACTAAGGGGACAAATCAATTTTCATACATGACACATCACACAACATACAACCAAGCAGCAACCAAGCTCTTGGCATCCTTTCGATCCTTCTATCAGAGACTTGGGACATATCCCTCTCTCGACCATTTGTACCCCTACTACGAACCTTTTTCGATACTAATAACATGAGCAACAACAAACTAGACATAGGGACATTCTGCCTGAACCAGTATAAACCTTGTGTTCTTTAGTACACCATCTGAGCCTAACGCGCAACAAATATAAATTTACTAGTTGATGTCTGTTTGAAACACTGACAGTTGGCGTGCCAGGAAGGGGACCTTTACGTGTTCCATATTAGGCCTTGGATGGCTAGCCACACAATTAGCTAGGTTCTAGGTGCACATGTGCATTTCGATGACCTAGACTTCATCGTCACGGTGGGGGTAGAGTTGGCATTGGCCTACACCGCCCTCCAATCTCTCCCCTCCATCGGCTTCGACTACGGGAGGCTTGAGCGCCAGCCTGATGTCTCCCTTAGACCCTAGACATCTAGGGAGGACCCATGCTGCCTCAACCTCTCTCCGAAACACTCTGCACGTAGCGCTCCAATGATGCTTTTGTTCGATCTCCGCAACACCATGGCGACTGTTAGCCACCTTATGCCGCAGCACATGATCCTGTCCCCCGCGAACAATGAGTTCGTGGGGATGATCGAAAGCATCATGAAATCCCTCCACAGCCTCCTCGTAGAGGGGCTGGGGTCAGACTCTGGCTCTGACTCTAGAAGGGGGAGCCATCACCCCTCCCAGAAATGTTTCATGGTGGGTACCCCATGGGACACGTTGAAAGCATCTCCGCGGAGGAGGCTACCCTGGTAGGCAACCTTAGTGATGGAACTAAAGGGGAGACAATGCCCCCACCTTGTGTAGGGGTGGACTAGCTAAGAGCCCAAAAGTGGGAGATCGAAGAAGCAAGAATCCAGCTTGTGCAGGAATGCACGGAGGTCGATCGGGAGATCAAACACCGCAGAGACGGTGGGTGCGCACGTGCCAGGGCTCATGATGTGAACCAAAGGATCATCACCGATGATGAAGCCCTTCCTTGCTTCACTTAGGCAAGCTAGAACATCGCCACCATGATGGCCTTGCTCCATGGCCTTCTAGAGGCTATGACGCCCGAGGATCATCAAGCCCACCGCGAGATTCGCACGCTGCTCAAGCGTGCGGCGGCACTGTAGGCAGAAAGCTCGTTGTCTCGGTGACACAAGCTCAACACCAGCCAGCGCATGCCCTTGGTGCACCCCACTAGAGACGCATTAGTCCACCAGGCACCACAAGGCTGTAGGCAACACATTGCGATCCTGATACATCAATGTCTCTACCACAATCATGATGCCCGTAGATGCACCTATAGCGACCCAAGAGAAGGAGCCCGTCGTGACTATCATCCTCGTCGTGATGGATGCTACGACAGCGATGAGGACCGGAGCCTGAGCCTTGGCCTGCTAGGCCCTCATGCCTTTGGTCGACACATCCTCAACACTGCTTTCCCACCAAGGTACCAACCACCTACCAATATCCCTAAGTACTCTAGGGAGACAAAACTCAGACTTTGGCTCGAAGACTATCGGCTTGCCTATCAAGCCAGTGGTGTGGATAATGACAACTTTATTATCCGCAACCTTCCACTATTCTTGGCTGATTCAACACGAGCGTGGTTGGAACACCTATCGTCCAATGCAATCTAGAGTTGGGTGGATTTGAAGGAGATCTTTGTGGGAAACTTCTAGGGCACATACAAGCACCCTGGGAACCCATGGAACCTCAAGAACTGCCATTAGAAGGCTAGTGAGACCCTCTATGGGTACATCTGGCACTTCTCTCGATAGTGCAATGAGCTCCCTAATGTCGCCGACGTCGATGTGATAGGAGCCTTCCTGTCTAGGATGACATGCAAGTCCTTGGTTCATAAGCTGGGACACAAGGGCCTACGAACCACCAAGGAACTCCTAGACATTGCCACCAGCCATGCCTTAGGAGAAGAGGATGTCGAAGCGATCTTTGATCACCTTGAGGGCAAGGCAAGGTGGGACGAGGGTGCCGGTGAAGGCACCTCTAATCGTTCCGCCAAAAGGAAGAATAAGAAGCAATGGCGTGAGGACTTGATCGTGGCCACTGCTGACCACAAGGGTGGTCGGAAGCCCACGAAGGGCACTCCAAACCACTTCAAAAAATTACTCGAGGGGTCATACCTGAACCACGCCTTTCCTATTTAGCATCTGCTCAAGGACTACAGCCTCATGCAATGGTTCTTGTCTAGAGGCTCCAACAAAGGGGAGCAGGGGAAGGACCCTACCCTCGTTGTGGACGATGCCAAGGAGAAGGATGATGGCTTTTTGATGCCGGACGGTTGCCTTATGATCTTTGGAGGATCAACGACCTATGATTCCAAACATCGTCAAAAGGTCACACCCCGCGAAGTCTATATAGCCCAACCAACCACACCTCCCTTCCTTTGGTGGTCGAAGTCTGCCATAACCTTTGATCAGACCGACCATCCAGATATCGTCCATACCTGGGGAGACATCTGCTTCTAGTCGACCCAATTGTTGGCCCAAAATGACTCACCAAAGTACTGATGGACGGAGGCAGCGACCTCAACATCATGTACGTCATGACGCTCGATGAGATGGGCATCAACCAGACACGCCTCCACCCAACCCGAGTGCCTTTCCATAGCATCGTGCCTGGGAAGCAAGCCATGCCACTCAGGCAGATCAATCTGTCTCTTACCTTCGGGAATCAGTTCAATTATTGGACTGAGACCCTCACCTTTGAGGTGGTTGGGTTCCCCGGAACTTTCCACGCCATCATGGGATGTCCATGCTATGTGAAGTTCATAGCCACCCCCAACTATACATACCTCAAGCTGAAGATGCTGAGCCCCCATGGGGTCATCACCATTGGCACCTCCTATAGCGCGCCTACAAGTGCGAGGTCGAGTGCTGCAGCTATGCCACAACAATCATCGCCTCCAGGGAACTCGCCGCCCTCAAGGAGGAGGTCGCCGAAGAAGTACCCGACATGAAGAAGTCGACCGGGTCGTTTGAATCGGCAGAGGGCTCCAAGGAGGTCCTCATAGATCCCAGCAGCTCTATGGGTAAAACGGTACGCATTGTTACCACGCTTTCCTCCGAATTGGAAAGCGCACTCATTGACTTCTTCTATGACAAGAAAGACATCTTTGCGTGGAAATCCTTGGATATGTCAGGCATTCCAAGGGAGGTCACCGAGCATACCTTGAAGATCCACCTAGGCTCCAGGCCAGTGAAGCAATGCCTGCATTGCTTCGACGAGGAGAAACACAGGGCCATCGGCGAGGAGATAGCCAAACATTTGGTGGTCAGATTCATCAAGGAAGTATATCACCCAGAGTGGTTAGCTAATCCTGTTCTTATATGAAAAAAGAGTGGAAAATGGAGGATGTGTGTTGACTATACAGGTCTCAACAAGGCATGCCCAAAGGATCTATTTCCTTTACCGTGCATAGACCAAATAGTCGACTCTACCTCAGGGTGCGAAACCCTCTGCTTCCTTGATGCGTACTCTGGCTACCATCAAATCATGATGAAAGAGTTTGACCAGGTCATGACATCTTTCATCACCCCCTTCGGATCATTCTGCTATGTCTCAATGCCGTTCGGTCTAAAGAATGCTCGGGCTATGTACCAGCGCTATATGTTCAAATGCTTCAGGGACCTCATCGGGTGGACCATTGAGGCCTACATTGACAACATCGTGGTTAAGTCCAAATAGGCTGACCACCTCGTTGCTGATCTTGAGTAAACCTTTGCCAAACTCTAAGTGAATGACATCAAACTCAATCCCGAGAAATGTGTTTTTTGGGTCCCGAGGGGCATGCTGCTTGGCTTCATCGTCTCCGAGCGTGGCATCGAAGCCAACCTAGAGAAAATTTTAGCAATCATAAGGATGGGCCTGATTCAGAACATAAAGGGGGTTCAGTGAGTTATAGGGTGCCTCACCTCACTCAGCCGATTCATCTCGTGCCTCGGTGAACAAGGTCTCCCCCTCTATCGCCTCCTAAAGAAAGTCAACCACTTCGAGTGGACATTCGAGGCTTAGGAGGCACTTGACATGGTCAAACTACTTCTGATAAGGGCCCTAATCTTGGTTCCTCCAACCGATGGAGAATCCCTCCTACTATACATAGCGGCCACCATGCAAGTGGTCAGTGCCACCCTAGTAGTAGAGCGGGAGGAAGAGGGACACGCCCTTAGAGTACATCACCATGTGTACTTCATCAGCGAGGTACTATCCGACTCTAAGACCCGCTACTCCCAAATCTAGAAGCTCCTATATGTCATCCTCATCACCAAGAGAAAACTACGCCACTACTTCAAGTCACACCTAGTGATAGTCATGACATCGTTCCCCCTTGGCGAGGTCGTCCAAAGCCAGGATGCCACGGGAAGAACCACAAAGTGGGCACTCAAGTTGATGGATCAAGGCATTACATATGCCTCCTGAACGACGATCAAGTTCCAGGTGTTGGCTGACTTCATCGTGGAATGGATCGAGGTCCAAACACCATCGACGGTCGTCGATCAAGAGTACTGGATGATGTACTTTGATGAATCATTGATGAAGAAGGGTGCTAGTGTGGGGCTGGTCTTTGTATCACCCCTCAGGGTTCGCATGAGGTACATGGTTCATCTCCATTTCCCCTCATCCAATAATGTGAATGAGTATGAAGTGCTCATCAACGGCCTACGAATCGCCATTGAGTTGGGCATCCGACGCCTCGACATCTAGGGTGACTCCTAGCTGGTCGTCAACCAAGTCATAAAGGAGTTGAGCTGTCATGACACCAAGATGGCTGCGTACTGTCAAGAAGTCTAATGGGTTCCGATAGGGCTTCTACTGGCCCACTGCAGTTGTAACACCCCCGGTGTTTGTCACCAGTTAAGCAGTGGGTTTAAGCTCAACCATAGCATGTTAAGTAGTGATGGAGATGTTAGGTTAAACATATGAAAATGAGTCACCACTTAAACTTGGACCATGCACCATTGCTTACATGCTGCCCTTTCTAAAGAGTATGCTTGGGAAATGCTGGATGTACTTGTTTCATGTGTCTCACATCAATACCCGTCTATATGGATCACTGGAAAAGTTTCATGAAGTTTGGAATAAAAAAGCCACATGAAATGATAAGTTATATCCTTATTGGAATGATTTTACTAAGTACTTGAATTGCACTATTAAGTGAATGGAAATGTAGGTCATCAATCAAACCTTGCAACCTTGCTCAAATGACTCTAATTGAACTCTACAACAAAAGTCATGAAGGGTTCATGTTGAGCTAAGATCAAGAAAATACGTCAATCGGTCTAAAACTCAGATTTAAGCTTTACCGCGATGCTACTTTGACCGATGTTGACCAATTGCTTACAGTGCTTGCACAGAGTTACACCTTAAATAAAAGTTGAAGTTTAAGTTGAATAGAACCAAATTTGTTTGATGCTTAAGAGCTAATTAAGTGCATAGCTAGGTCAAATGGAGCTCACAAGAATCAACAAACTGTTGTTTTTGGAACCCTGAAATTTGGCTAAGTGTAGATGACGAACTTCCAGTTTTCAGTTTTAATGTACCCATATTTGGCGAATTTTAGTTTGCAAACCATTTCGAATTTAGGAAAACTCCTTTAAGGAAAGTTAGAGTACTCTTGTGTAATCGGTGGAACAAATAATCGATCGGTTTAGGAGATATGATGGGAGAAAAATGGAATTTCAGCTTGTATTTTCGCGGTGGTATTAGAATTTTGAATCAGTTGAACTGGCCGACCGGCCATAGGCGCGCGATGCCGCGTGGCATCCCAGCTCGCCCGCGCTCGCCACCTCGCCCTCGCTCGCTCACCACGTCGCTCCTCTGATTGAGAAAAGCCGAGCCTTGCCCTCCTGCCCTCTCCATTCTCCTCCCTCCTGCTCGCTCGCTCTCGCGCTTTCTCCCGCTGCTCTCGGGCCTAGGAGCGCGGGCGCTCCATGGCTGCCGCGGCAAAGCCATGCCCCATCCACCCTCACTGCTCGGCACCTCCAACCGTCGGAGCACCCAACCCCACGCCCCTCCAGCGCCTCCTCGCGTCGTCCCCTAGCCAGCGAAGCGCTGGAAAGCCTCGCTACCACCGCCATGGCCGTCTGTCGGAGCAGAGCTCCCTGGCCGTCGTCGTTCTTCCACTCCGAGCACCCAAGCTAGCACCACCACCACCTCCGCGTGTTCGCCTGAACCCATACCACCTATCCCCAGCCTCGCACGCTGCCGGGAAAGCCGCTACCGCCGTACTATCGTCCGCTGCGGCCACCGTGCTCATGGCCGGGCAAACTCGGGCCACCTCGGGCTGAGCCGAGCTGTCCCCTGGGTGCGCGCGGCCCTGCTGATGCTCCACCACCACTCCACCGCCGCCGACGAGCCTCCTTCGACCGGCAACAGCAAGTCCGGCATGCTCCTCTGCTGTTAATTCTGACCAGGGGCCTTGGGCTCAAATTTGACAAAGTGGAAGGGTCTAACTGCGAAGTCTGTGACTCAAATGAATAGTGCCGATAAGGACCTATTTGTAGTAAATTTGCTGAATCTTTGGAAATTCATATTAATTCATAGGAAATTCGTAAAATAGCAAATGAGGACTTTTTGGAATTCTTGTGAAATTCTCTATGCATTAGATCTATAATATAACATGTTTTAGTTTCAATATTTTGTGGTAAAAATAGATTTGTGCAGTAAGGTTGTAATGCTAGTTGAATTTGTTATTTTCCATAACTGTAGATCTAGGGCTTCAAATAAAGTGAAAATTTTGTGGCATGCTACTCATGTGATAGTTGATGTGTGGTAAAAATTTCATGAGTATTGGATGAAGTATGAGTGAGTTATTGGTTTATCTTGCTCTCACATGATTTCTTGCTTTAGCAACTTGTCTTTTTCATAGAGGTTGCTATACATATTCAAATGGAGTGAAATTTGTACAATAGACTATTGAGAGGATATGTGACCCACTGTATTTTTTGTAGAATTTATTGTATAATTTTGGTATATGTTCATTAAGTCACCTTGTCATCTAAAATAAATTAAGAAATGCATTAAAAGAATTTATTTGGTCATGGACACTAGGTTTTCTGGTGTTCTTTAGTCATGTGTGAAATGTTGCTAAAGTTGGTTTTGCCCAATCATGAATTTGCAATATAAGTTAATAATTATTTTCTTGCCGATGTGGTTTATGGACAGATCTGGGAACTTAGCAAAGTTCTTCATGACAATGTGCTTTGTTGCGAAACTTGTTTATACAAAAGTTGTAGATAATTTATGTATCTAGTTGCTGTTAAAATTTGGTATCATTTGGCTGGGTAGTGTTTGAGTTATAACTATTTAAAGTTAGAATACAGGATTTATTGCTCTCTGTTTTATATGAACCAGTTTTTGTAAAGGTATAATTTTGACCTATTTAACTTAAGAATCATACTGTAATGGTCATAGATGAAATGTAGATAATTTCATAAGCTTTCGAAAATGTCTTCTTGCAAGTCATTTGGATTTGTGTAACTCTAGTTATAGCTAAATCTTGTAGCTGCTATTTGCATATCCAGAAATTGGCAGATTCCAATTATAGTGTTTGCTTATATACTGTTAAGTGTGACTTATGCCTTGAATGATGACTGAGTAGAGCACCTGAGATCTTGGGAAACTTGTGTCATGCTTGGTGTTGTCGTCTTCTTTGCCATCTTAGCATGATAGATTGTGTGATGTTTAAGTTAAGCATCGCAAAGTACTTAAGTGTGTTAGTGTAAACTATGCTTGTCTTGCTTGCTATTTTGTGATGCGTCTCATGGTACTATTCTTCATATTTATGCACTTGCATATTGCATCTTATCTAGGTACGCTAGATGCACCATGTGAAGGATGAGATGTTGGAGCTAAACCCGAAGACATCGTTTGATGGATCTATCCCGAAGATGGAAGGACTAAGCAAGTGCTAGGACCGGAGATGTCACTAGGACGGTGCAAGCTAACTGAACCGACTTATGTCGGATCCCATGTAAGCCCCGGAGCATATTAAGCCTCCTAATTTTCGAAATGCAGTTAAAATATTATTGTTACATATATATATTGTTGCATTAAGTTTAGGTGTTGGATGTAAACACTTGCTGCATTGGTTATCCAATCCTTGTCCAGATATTGTTACCTTGAATCCTATGTAGCTCAGGCTCGTGTTGTGCTTAGCCCTGCTTAAACACGGTAGAAGTCAGGTGATTTCCTGTCACCTGCGAGATATAGGAAGATACATATGGCACGGTTGGCTATATTTGCTATTGTGGAAAAGAACCAGTCTTAATTTGAAATGAAGACCAGGCAGAGGCTTGTCGGTTTGCAGTGACTCCGTCTGTGTCGCTTAAGGACTGAATCTTGGAGCCTTTCCTGTTCATGTTGAATGCATGCCTCTCTCTTAGTTGGCCGTGTCTGAAGACCGACCACGAAGCCGAGTAGCTCACCTTAGGCTGGGAGTCAATAAGTATAAAGTGCGCCTCGGAAGGGAGCCATAGGCGTGAGTCCAAGGGCAGGTGATTTAAAAGTCCTGATTGTCCTGGCAGAAGGGTAATCCCTAAGAGTGCTGGCGCTGATCAAACCCACGAATTTGGTTCCTGAGTTGTCCCAAAGGTGACCCACGGCTACCCTTGCAAAGTATGCTAGGGTGAGAGTTAGGAATACTCCCTCAGCTTAGTTGTAATTTGATTCAAGTCGCCGTCTCTCCCGGTTAGTGAGAACTTGACGGGCTTATCTCTAAAGTAGATACACTAAATAACATAATGGTTCAGAAATGATGATATGATGATGACAGCCTTATTATACCTGCTATGGTTAATATTGTTTGCTCCTAATAAGTGAGTGCTCTAGTACAGGTGCTAATCTAGTGGACATGTAAATGATGATAAACTTGATGCTAAGTTTAAATTGGTCACTATATTCATAAGCTCTTTTATGCAACTGTGTCAAGCTAGCCCACCTCATAAGCCTTGCATGACCCTTGGTGTCCTTTATTTCTGGTTTTGATGGGTAAGTCTAGCTGAGTACCTTCTCGTACTCAGGGTTTATCCCACCATGTTGCAGGTGAAGTTCGCGGCCTGTTGAAGATGGTGGCTAACCACCGGTGGGCTCGGTGATTCTATAGTTACTTCTCATCTATATGCTTTTGTCGGATGATGTCACTTATGCTAGCAATGTATTTGGAATATATATTAATGTAATCTTTTGAAAGCTATGTTGTTTTCACTAATTGGTTTTTGAAACCCAAACTTGTAATATTATTTCCGCTGCAACCCTGTGTATGTGATGTGTATTTGCTTAATCACGTGATCTTGGTTGTGATGTTGATTTATCGAGGTCTTTTAGGACACTCAGCGGACTATCGGGTTTATATGAGTGAAAGTATATGCGTATCAACGTGTTAGCAGAGACAGCCGTACTTGATCTTGTATAAATTGGGTGGTACTATTACAGCAGTAGCCAACGCCGAGCAGATCATGCGCACCTATGAAGGGTGCCAGTACTACGCTCGACAAACTCACCTCCTAGCCTAGGCACTCTAGATGATCCCCATCACGTGGCCCTTCGTGGTCTAGGGGCTCGATCTGGTTGGGCCTCTCAAGAAGGTGCTCGAGGGCTACACCTACTTGCTGGTCACCATAGACAAGTTCACAAAAAGGATCAAAGCTTGGCCGATCTCCGTGATCAAGTCCGAGCAAGCTGTGCTATTCTTCCTCGACATCATCCATTGCTTTAGAGTACCGAACTCCATCATCACGGACAATGATGCATAGTTCACCAGTAAGAAATTCCTTCGATTTTGCGATGAACAACACATCTGGGTCAATTAGGGCCGCCGTCGCACACCCCTAAACAAACGGGTAGATTGAGCGTGCAAACAACATGCTCCTATAGGGCCTCAAGCCCAGGATCTTCAACCGGTTGAACAAGTTTGGTGCACATTGGGTCACTGAGCTCCCTATGGTGCTCTAAAGCCTAAGGACGACTCTCAGTCGGGCCACCGGCTACACGCCTTTCTTCATGGTCTATGATTCTGAGGCCGTCCTCCCAACCGACCTCAACTATGGAGCGCCAAGAATTAGATCATAGGATGAATAGGGAGCCGAGGCATCCCACAAAGATGCCATGGACTAGCTAGACGAAGCTTGCGACATCGCCCTCCTCTATTCGGCCAAGTACCAGCAGGCACTACGATGGTACCATAGCCGACGGGTGCGGGACTGAGCCTTTAGCGTCGGGGACCTAGTTCTCTACCTCGTGCAGAGCAACAAGGACTGCCACAAGCTCTCCCCACCCGAGGAGGGGCTATATGTCATCACAGAAATACTCCTGCCAGGTGCCTACAAGTTGAAAACCATCAATGGCGAGGTCTTCACCAACGCCTGGAACATTAAGCAGGTACATCGTTTTTACCCTTAAATAAATACAAACTTTCTCTTATCAGTTTTTCATCAAAATCCCTGATCTTTTTGTGACATCCGACCGCTGCAAGGGTGGGGGGTCGGACCTCACTCAGGGGCTGGTATGAGCATGTTTACCTTGCAAAAACATTCTTTGTGTTATCTTGCAAACATTCTCTGTATTTTTCCTCTTTTCTCATGGTAAGTCCTAGGGGTTAGGATTTTGGGGACAAAATCTGAGTATAACTGGTAGGACTACGGGAAGCCCATGCCCCAGTGGCTATGGTCTCTTTGCTCACCAGCGTGATCAGAATTGACTCACCCACACTCCGAGTCTTTTACAACCATAACTATGGGAAGGGTCGGAAGGCATTAAACTTCTTTTGCCAAAAAGAGGTAGAAGAGCTGAAAAGCTATTTGCCATAACAAAATTTGAGAACATGTTTATTTTTGCACAAATTCATCGCTTATAAAGTGTTTTCATCATGAAAAGGGACTGATGTACTCATGAATACATAAAACAGTTCACACGGGGGCTCCCCCACAAATTAAATGATTACATCTTTTTGACTAGATTTACTTTAAAGTACTACTACGGTCGGCGCATCATGCTCTCCATTGGCAAATGTCCTACCGCTCCACTGGATCCCTGAGGATACCATCGTTTGCAATGTTGAGCACCATGTCAGTGACCATGGCACCTTCGGCGGGGTGTCCAGGGACTACACCATCATGATCAGCCATAACCCTGACAACGACACCTGGACATTGGCGCTCCCCGCCGAAGAAAGGCCGTCATGGCTGATGGATGTCTCTGACATCTCATCA
>NW_027097308.1:0-117114 GCF_019320115.1 Miscanthus floridulus
TTGTGAAGGATTCTTCTAGTGGGCACAGACGGATCCTTGCTTATTATCGATAGATGTTTACTTGATGTTTTTTTCTCATTCCACTATTTAATATTCCGCACTCTGACTTTGGTAATGTAATAATACAATTTTTAAGAACTCTAGATGTATGAAATGGACTAAGTTTGTAACTCATTCTCATTATTGGATCCTTGGAGAAAAATGTGGATCTTTTGGTCTCTCCCTTGGGGTGGACCCAATGGAACCTACCTAATGTAGCTCGCTCTCGGGGTGCTTAGTGTCAGTGGAAGACAAGCGCCTCTGTAAGTACGTTATTTTGGGTGGTTCTACCACATGCAACTAACCTTATTGAGCTAGAGAAGAAAGACAAGGAGATTCATAGGTTGAAGATGATCTTGAAGAATGGGTGCAAGTGTCAAGAGCAATCCAACATGACTATATACAAGTCATCAAAGCACCCATCAATTAAGGAAGGCATTGGCTACAATAGGTATGATGGAAAGGCCAATGGAAGGAACATGATCAATGGTGTGCCTTGTGTGAAGTTCAACAAGGGTGTTGCTCTTGATGAGCTTATATGCAAGGCCAACAACAAGGTCTACATTCCCAAGATCCAACCTACAAGTGACAAGACAATCAAGAAGAAGCAATCCGAGGCCTCCAAGCCACAAGCACCACTTCCACGGTGCTATGCTAGTGACTATATGTGTTGTTGGGGCAAGGATGGCAAGATTGTAGTCAAGTATGTTGGTGCCAAAAGGAGGAAGGAGATTATGAGGAGTGTTTGGGTGCCCAAGTTTTATGTGACTAACCCCCTAGGACCCAAATCCATTTGGGTACCTAAAACAAAAGCTTGATTTGTCTTTGTAGGAATATTCCTCCGGTGGAACAAATTGGGTGGTGGATAGTGGTTGCACCAATCATATGACCGGAGAGAAAGATATGTTCACATCATTCCAACCAAGTCATGACCAAAGTGGGAACATTGTGTTTGGTGACAATAGAAAAGGAGAAGTTCTCGGATTGGGTAAAATTGCTATCTCAAATGATAATTTCGTTTCCAATGTTTTACTCGTGAATTCGTTGAGATACAATTTATTGTCCATTTCACAACTTTGTGAGATGGGCTATAATTGTCTCTTTATGGATAAGGGTGTGGAAGTCTATAGAAGGGAGGATTCCTCTATTGCATTTATGGGTCATTTAAAAGGAAAACTCTATCTAGTTGATTTCACATCAAATAGAGTAAATCCCTGAGACTTGTTTAATGGCAAAATCTAGCATGTGTTGGTTATGGCATCGCCAACTTGCCCATGTTGGGATGAGGAACTTGGCCAAACTTCAAAAAGGCAAACACATCCTTGGACTAACAAATGTTTCTTTTGAGAAAGATAGAATTTGTAGCGCATGCTAAGCGAGAAAGCAAGTTGGAGCTAAATATCCTGTCAAGAATGTTGTGACAACCAAAAGGCCATTGGAATTGCTTCACATGGACATATTTGGACCTGTCGCTTATATAAGCCTTGGTGGTAACAAATATGATTTTGTAATTGTTGATGATTATTCTTGTTTCACTTGGGCATTCTTGTTTCATCTTCAAAAGGTTTGCAAAAGAGCCCAAAATGAGTTTGATGTCAAGATCAAGAGAGTTAGAAGTGACAATGGGATGGAGTTCAAGAACACCAACATTGAGGAGTTCCTTGATGAAGAAGGAATCAAGCATGAGTTTTTGGTTCCATACACTCCACAACAAAATGGTGTTGTGGAGAGGAAGAACCGAACGCTCATTGAAGTCGCAAGGCCAATGTTGGATGAATACAAGACTCCAACCAACTATTGGGCAGAAGCGGTTAGCATGGCATGTCAAGCTATCAACCACTTATATCTTCACAAGAAAAGGGACAAGACCACCTACGAACTTCTAACCAGTAAAAAGCCTAAGGTGCACTACTATAGAGTTTTTGGATCTAAGTATTTCATACTTAACAAGAAATCCAAAAGCTCAAAGTTTGCACCAAAGGTTGATGAAGGTTTCATGCTTGGTTATTGAAACGACCTGATTTCCGTGAAGGAAAATCCACAGAGTCGAAGTGTAATAAGACCATTGTAGATCATATTACCCTAAATTCTAGTCGAATATCACATCCATACAACGTAATATCAGAGTACAAATAGTGTGGAATTACATAAATTATTACATCACTGCATTGGTAGAATCAAAAGTAGCATTCATTCAGAACAGCTTGAAGATAAGATCGCCAAACTCAAGCATAGGAACGAACCCCTCAACCATCAAACTCCTCAGAGCTATACTCCTCAGCAGAACCTGTGTGTCAAAATTTATCAGTACGATTTGTACTGGCCACTCCCACCCTATGAGCATTGCTTTGTGGAAATTGGATGCAAGTTGGATATAATCAAAAGGAACCTATAAGGCTGGGGTTTCCTATGTATTAGCATATCAAGTATATGATAGTGTAGTCAAGTTTTAACACCATTCCCACACACATTCTACCCCATTCCCATCCAGAGCCAGGTTTCGATCCTAGGATCGATATACCACCATCTCCATATCATCACCATACCACCGCTCAGTCGATAGACCAACTCCCTCTCGGCACTGTCTCAAGGCCCGTAGCCCCTGGCTACGACTAACACTCTCTCAAGGGGGAAGAAGAGAAGGACTCATCTCGCTATCTAGTTTAAGCGAAACCCAAGAAAGGTCCATAGCCGACAAGTCAGCATATGTATCGATCGATCAACCATACACTCTGTAGAGGTTTTACATAACCACAAGATCTACCTTCTTCGCTGACCGTCATCAACTGGGTTGATTCTGGCCGCTTGCTAGCCTAGGATAATGCCACTCTACCATTCAGCCCTGGTACACCCCAAGTCTAGTCTGGGTGGATGAAACTATGAGTCATGTGAGCTAGGTCCACAAGGTCTCCATGAAGTCTCGGAAGGGTGTGGGGAAATCCTCCTGTGCTCTGTACCTCCTTACACTGTCCGCTATCAACCTAGCAGTAGTGGCAATATCCTACCAAGTAGTCCGGCCGTCCCGCACCATATAGGGCGAGTGGTACGTAAGGCTTCCTGGTGAATCTGAGTACTAGTTGTAACACCTCTGGTGTTTTGACCTAGCACTAACACTTGACATGTCATTATATGCATTGCAAAGCATTCATAAAGTAGAAAATTTTGAATGCATTCACTAAATAAGCTTTATTTCATAAGTTGTCATTTTATGTGATGTAATGTGATCCAAAACTCCAAATGAAAATCATGACCACATGGGTCAAATTTCATGTGATCATGTGAGGCCATGTGTCATTTGACTCAAATAACCCTAATGGGCCATGTAATTGGTCAAAAACCATAATTAAGTAAAAAGGGAAACAAATTAAATGTGAATTCAAATTCAAAATATAAAAGTCTTTTTGCCCCTTTTGTCTATTTCAAAATCCATTTGGAATTTGGGGCTTGTGACAAAAAGCAAAGTTGAAGATTAGTTTATAAGGATCAACTTTGGTATTCAAAGTTTTTAAAGTTTACATATAAAATTTGGAGTAATTTTGAAATGATTCAAATGCTCAAATGCACCCCAAATTCAAATTTTAAAATGGAGGATAGAATTTGAAAATGTTCATTAAAGCAAAGTTGTAGAGTTTGAAAAGTTAAGCAACTTTTATTTTTGGAGATTTTCAACTTCTTTAGAAAATTTATGAGTAATTTGCAAAATAAACGCAGTGGCATTTCTGTAAATAATTCAAAAATCCAAATGAAGCCGAGCGCCACCTCCCTGCTTGCCGCCGGCGCCACGCATCCGCTTGCCGCCGATCGTTTTTCACCTGCTTTCTCATGCGGTGACACGCTGCCGTCTCCATGGCGACCTTGTACGAGAGCTGTCGAAGCCGCACGCGTCCTTCCCCTCTATAAATAGGAGCACCGCCGCTGTCGTTCTTCTTTCCTCCCGTCTGCTCACCGCCGGTGTCCTTGCTGCGCTCACAAAATTCGTCCTCGCCGTAGCACCTCGTTCCGATTGCGTTTGCCAGCAGCTCCACCTCGCCCTGCCACTCCTTCCAGGCCTGCTCGCCTTGCCTCTAGCAGTCCAGTGCCAACCCACCACGTCTTCTTCTTCGGAGCCGGCCGAAGCACTGCCACCACCGACCTCACCGTGGCCACGTCGTTCCAGCCCGTCTCCGCCTTCACCAAGCACACAGTCGTGTTTGTGGTGAGTTCCTGAGCATGATGCTCACTTCGCTTTAGCCTCTACTGCATCGTAGCCATAGTTACATCGTGCGCCATCATGCCCACACCGCCATGGCTGGCGTAGAGCTCCATCCGGTGCGCCTGCTGCTGTTCTAAGGGCAGGGATAGGTTCGTGGGGTGGTGTAGATCATGCTGGTGCGGTCTGCCTCACCGTAGCATCACCGCCGGTGCGTTTTGGCCGACGAGAGCTGGCAGCGCCGCCGTGTGCCTTGTTCTGTGTCGCTGACAGTGGGGTCTAGCTGTCAGTGAGAGAAGGGAGAGAATAGTGAGATTTTGTATTTTTTGGATTTTAAATAGTGCAGTAACTTTGGAAATTTATAGGAAAATAATTATAGCTCCAAAAATTCTAAAAATTTGTGTGTAGCTTCTGTACATGTTCTAATATGGTTTAAAAATATGAAACTTGAAATTTGAATAAATTTTTAATGTTCAAAAATTCAGTCAATTAATTGATAAATGTGATTTCCATGATTTTTGTAGGCCACTGTATAACTACAAAAATTATGAAATTTGTTTTGGTACACTAATTTGTCATGAGGAAGCTTACATAAAATTTTGAGGTCATTTGGAACAAGTTCATTTTTGGGCTTATTTCCAAATTAATTCAAAAATGTATTAAAGCAAACCCTAAGTGTTAGGTTAGAGTTTGATCTTGTTTTGGTCATGTTTTGTGACCAGTAGGGTTTCAAGATCAATTTAGTCAAGTTACTTGTGTGGTCCTTAATGGTAGATTTGCAAGTTGGTTTTGTTGGCTTACAACTATACCGTGAAGGATAGTTGTATTCAAGGTGTTATTATATTCCATGCACCATGAAAGCATCATGTTTACATTATCATCATGTCGAAGCATATGCTATTATTTCATGTAGAATCCAAGAGTGAACTGATTCTAGTTGAGCAAGTTGTGGAAGAATCCCTGGTTGTCTCAGGATTTGATATTTGTGGTACTAATCCGGAACCCAAGATCGTCAATGAAGGCAAGCCTCGGTTTATGCATTAAACCCTTACCTTGTTTACTTTGAAATGTTTATCACCTATGTTACCTATTGCATTAAGTTGATTTATTCAAATGTTACCTACTTGATGCATTGCCTACCTTGTTAATTGTTTACCATCCTTGAAGATGATTTCATTTACAAAGGCGTAGAATGCTTAGTATGCTTTATGATAGGCTTTCAAAGTAAAAGTTTTGATACAATCAAAGATGGCATACTAGCCAAAGAAAGAAAGAAGATAGAATGAACTAGAGACTAGTCAGGTGACTTATCTTGAATGTTGGGTAATGTTGTCGACTATGTCACTTAAAGGCCACTCATTGTGGATCTTCTGAACAAGACACTTTGTAGTACTGGTCACATACTCCGGTAAGCCTACTTTGGCTAATCCGATACTAAGGTGAATGCCCATGGACTGGGAGTGCAGAGATGGCGGGAGTAGCGTGTACCCTCGTGGATAGAATGTGGCTGGATTTGAGGTGTGCTGTGCTCTCGGGTGGCGTGGAGATGGCTTAGTATAGGAGGATCTAGTAGCGAGGTTGATATATGCAAAATTAAGTTCTACATATGTCGTGTGATAAGGAATCCCCAACTAGGACTTGAATCAATTTGAATTGCCGGTGCTCCGCGGATATGGAGACTCGATTCATTATAGAAGCAATGTAGGATTGGTGAATTACTAAAACATGAGAAAAAGAATGGAATGGGAAGGCTTGGAATATGGGAAATGTACACTTAGTTTGAGATAATGAACTAAAAGGACTTAGGAGTAAAACTTAAAAATAGGATGAAGAATAGTAAGCTTTGGCAAAGAACTTTTGAATCTTGCTACATCCTTACCTTGCCCCAACACCTACATCTTTAAAGTCATTCACCCCCTATTACGTCGGGTCAGTCTTGTTGAGTACTTTTGTACTCAGGGTTTGTTAACCCTTGTTGCAGGTGAGTCACATGCGCAGGCTTGTTTTGGTCCCTGCTGCATGTCTGTGTTTGAAGTCAATGACGATGAGGAATGATGAATGGCCTTTGGACAAGGCACTAGTTTGTATGATAAATAATGTTAATGTAATATTATCCCGCTACTATAGTTGTATGACACTTATGGTTTTGTAAGTTTGAAACAACTAGTTTGTAAACTATATTATCTTAAGACTTCTGCTATATTTTACTCTGATGTATATATTTGAATAAACTATTATAATCTGCAATGTCTATGATTGGGATCCTATTCGAAAAAGATTCGTGGATGATTCAGATTTTCCGAGGACACCCGACAGACCTGTTAAGTTGTTGGGAACTCGTGTATGCTATCAGAGGTCTGCTGAGACAATGATAGATGCACATGGGCCTGATTTCTTAAGAGGTTTTGCCACAGCTAGTATCAGAGCAGGTCCTATCTAAGATCATTATAGGTTACTTTGGAAAACCTTCAAATTGATTTGGATCAAAGAAAGTAAACTTGATATTTTAAAGTTCAAATTTCTTTCTTCTTACCTCTGATCTAGCCTCATTCCTATCGTATTTGAAAGTTTGTGGCAGATAATATGATTAGGTTTGTCCTATGTACTAAAAATCTAGTACTTTTGATTATATAAATCTTTTGTACCTAGATTCGTAAGATCGATTCATGCATCATGCTTGAACACCTTGCATAATAATTCCCCTTAAAAGTGGTTGGGTAAGTAATGTCAATCCCATTCTTGCTAACCTCCTTTATCCTCAAGCTATTCTTATAGTCCTACCCTAATTTCTATAGGCTATGGCAAAGACCAAGATAACTGCACATAAGTCCACCAGGACCTCATGGAGTCCCTCGTCACCAGTTGGCACCGCGAAACCACGAGCTTGGTGAAGGAAGTTCCAAGACCCTAGGAGATGAAGGATCTTCAAGCAATCCCGCCAACATCGAGAACATTACCAAGGAGCTCAACACTCTTCGTCAAGCTCATGCCAAAGATCAAGAGAAGCTGGCGGAAATGCAAAGGGACATCACCAAGAACACCGAGCTATGGAATGAAGCCTAGACATGAGAGGATGCAGGCCAACGATCGCATCCATGAGTTGGAATTCTACGTAGAAGACATGGAGATAGACAATGCCATTCTTCATGAGAATGTTCACATGTTGTACGCTCAACTTCATCCTCCTCATGGGGATGGTGAAGTTATAGATGAAGAAATGATTGTAGATCCAGGAGAAGTCCAAGATGAAGAAGAGGAGGAGGATCCTAAGGAATTAGTGTACTTCTCAGATGAAGATGAGGTTTCATCCGGTATGGACACGGACAGCCGATGACTGAGAGCTTGGAGTAGTAATAGTTCTTTTACTGCTTTTCTAGTAAACCAGGGTTGTCTTGTGGGATACAAGACATGTAATATAAATAAGTGACCTTCGTAGCATGAAGAACATTATCCCACCCATGATCTTGAATTAGCTGCTGTTGTTCATGCACTCAAGGTTTGGTGACATTACTTATTGGGCAATATCTATCATATCTATACAGATCACAAAAGTTTGAAATATATCTTCACTCAGTTAGAGTTGAATATGAGGCAAACAAGATGGTTGGAACTTATCAAAGATTATGACTTAGAAGTGCATTATCATCCGGGCAAGGCTAATGTGGTTGCCGATGCCCTGAGTCGCAAGAGTCATTGCTATTGTCTGACTGTGAAACCTATGTAATGAACATTGTGTCAAGAGATGGAGCATCTAAATTTACAAATCATAGAACAAGGTTCCCTATCCAATATTGCAGATGAATCCACTATCAAAGATCAGATCATTGCTACTCAATAGAAAAGTAAGGGTATAGCCCATATCAAAGATAAAGTCAGATCTAGAAAACCAACATGTTTCAATATTGATGAATCTGATGCCGTATGGTTCAAAGATAGATTGGTAGTACCCAAGAGTCCGAAGCTACGAAAGCAAATTCTTGATGAAGCTCATTCTACAAGATACTCCATTCATCTAGGTAGCAACAAAATGTATCATGATCTAAGAAAGAGAGATTGGTGGACCAAAATGAAAATAGAAATAGCTCAATATGTGGCCAAATGTGATATTTGTCAGAGAATCAAAGCGGTTCACATGAAGACTATAGGTCCATTACATTCATTGCCAGTTCCATCTTGGAAGTGGGAAGATATCTGTATGGACTTCATCGTGGGATTGCCCAGGACATCTGTAGGCTACAATTCAATATGGGTTATTGTTGATCGCCTAACCAAGATAGCTCATTTCTTACTAGTCAGAGATAAATATTGAGCGGAACAGTATGCAAAGCTTTATCTTGATAGAATCTTCAGTCTGCATGGGGCACCCAAGACCATTGTCTCTGACAGAGGGTCATTGTTCATGTCTAAATTTTGGAAAAGTCTACATGAGTCTTTGGGAACCAAACTTATCTGCAGTTCTACTTATCATCCGTAAACTAGATGGACAAACTAAAAGGGTAAATCAAATTCTTGAAGATATGTTAAGAGCATGTGTCCTTTCCTATGGTGCTAAATGGGATGAATGCCTTCCCTTAGCTGAATTCTCATATAATAATAGCCATCAAGAGAGCATTAAAATGACACCATTCGAAGCATTGTATGGTCGTAGATGCCTAACACCATTAAATTGGTCAGAAGCTGGTGAATGTTGGTTCTTTGGACCAGATGTGGTCAAGGAAGCTAAAGAGAAAGTTAAACTCATACAAGCCAATATGAAGGTAGCTCAATCCCAATAGAAAAGCTATGCTGATAAGAGGAGGCGACCGCTAGAATTCAAAGTGGGAGATCATGT
Organism: Miscanthus floridulus; assembly: GCF_019320115.1. Taxonomy (NCBI): domain Eukaryota; kingdom Viridiplantae; phylum Streptophyta; class Magnoliopsida; order Poales; family Poaceae; genus Miscanthus; species Miscanthus floridulus. The sequence continues at coordinate 9,060 of NW_027097308.1, forward strand.
CTACCTCAAGGTATCGCCGATGAAAGGAGTTCATCATTTTGGGATTCGAGGAAAGTTGGTGCCCCATTATGTCGGTCCTTTTCAAATCCAATAACGATGTGGACCGGTCGCCTATCGCATTAAGCTACCAGATCACATGTCAACTATGCATGATATCTTCCATGTATCTCAGTTAAAGAAGTGTCTTTAAGTACCTGACCAAGTGATCAACTTTGGTGATGTAGAACTAGAACCTGATTTGACTTATGCTGAGTACCCCATTAGAGTCTTAGATTAGAAAGATCGAGTCACTCGAAGATGTACAATCAAGTTCTACAAAGTACAATGGAATCAACTCATTGAAGATGAAGCTACTTGGGAGTCCAAGGATTACTTAGAAGAAAACTTTCCTGACTTCTTCGCTTCTATCTAGTTGCAATACCTTGCCTATATTGTAACTTGTTTCTTTTGTTAAAAGGATGGAAAAACCCCCCACTAGCTTTTTGAATAAAGTTATGATGTGTTAGTTTGACACATTTCCTTTTCCATTACTTAGCCTTAGGTTTTAAATCTCAGGAACGAGATTTCTTTAAGGGGGAAGGGTTGTAACACCTCTGGTGTTTTAACCTAGCACTAAAACTTGACATGTCATCATATGCATTGCAAAGCATTCATAAAGTAGAAAATTTTGAATGCATTCACTAAATAAGCTTTATTTCATAAGTTGTCATTTTATGTGATGTAATGTGATCCAAAACTCCAAATGAAAATCATGACCACAGGGATAAAATTTCATGTGATCATGTGAGGCCATGTGTAATTTGACTCAAATAACCCTAATGGGCCATGTAATTGGTCAAAAACCATAATTAAGTAAAAAGGGAAACAAATTAAATGTGAATTCAAATTCAAAATATAAAAGTCCTTTTTGCCCCTTTTGTCTATTTCAAAATCCATTTGGAATTTGGGGTTGTGACAAAAAGCAAAGTTGAAGCTTATTTTATAAGGATCAACTTTGGTATTCAAAGTTTTTAAAGTTTACATATAAAATTTGGAGTAATTTTGAAATGATTCAAATGCTCAAATGCACCCCAAATTCAAATTTTAAAATGGAGGCAGAATTTGAAAATGTTCATTAAAGCAAAGTTGTAGAGTTTGAAAAGTTAAGCAACTTTCATTTTTGGAGATTTTCAACTTCTTTAGAAAATTTATGAGTAATTTGCAAAATAAACATAGTGGCATTTTTGTAAATAATTCAAAAATCCAAATGAAGCCGAGCGCCACCTCCCTGCTTGCCGTCGGTGCCACACAGTCGCTTGCTGCCGATCGTTTTTCACCGCTTTCTCGTGCGGTGACACGTTGCCGTCTCCATGGCGACCTCATACGGGAGCTGTCGAAGCCGGGCGCATCCTTCCCCTCTATAAATAGGAGCACCGCCGCCATCGTTCTTCTTTCCTCCCCGTTTGCTCGCCGCCGGTGTCCTTGCTGCGCTCGCAAAATTCATCCTCGCCGTTGCACCTCATGCTGATTGTGTTTGCCAGCAGCTCTGCCTCACCCTGCCGCTCCTTCTAGGCCTACTCGCCTCATCTCTAGCAGCCCAGCGCCAACCCACGGCGTCTTCTTCTTCGGAGCCGGCCAAAACACCGCCACCACCGACCTCACCAGGGCCATGTCGTTCCAGCCCGTCTCCGCCTTCACCAAGCACACCGTCCTGTTCATGGTGAATTCCTAAGCATGATGGTCGCTCCGCTTTAGCCTCTACTGCATCGTAGCCGTAGTTACGTCGTGCGCCGTCATGCCCGCGCCGCCATGGCCGGCGTAGAGCTCCATCCGGTGCGCTTGCTGCTATTCTAAGGGCTGGGATAGGTTCGCGGGGTGGTGTAGATCATGCTGGTGCGGTCTGCCTCGCTGGAGCATCACCGCCGGCGCGTTTTGGCTGACCGGAGCTGGTAGCGCCGCCGTGTGCCTTGTTCTGTGTCGCTGACACTGGGGTCTGGCTGTCAGTGAGAGAAGGGAGAGCACAGTGAGATTTGTATTTTCTAGATTTTAAATAGTGCAGTAACTTTGGAAATTTATAGGAAAATAATTATAGCTATAAAAATTCTGAAAATTTATGTGTAGCTTCTGTACATGTTCTAATATGGTTTAAAAATATGAAACTTGAAATTTGAATAAATTTTTAATGTTCAAAAATTCAGTCAATTAATTAATAAATGTTATTTCCATGATTTTTGTAGGCCACTGTATAACTACAAAAATTATGAAAATTGTTTTGGTACACTAATTTGCCATGAGGAAGCTTACATAAAATTTTGAGGTCATTTGGAACAAGTTCATTTTTGGCCTTATTTCCAAATTAATTCAAAAATGTATTAAAGCAAACCCTAAGTGTTAGGTTAGAGTTTGATCTTGTTTTGGTCATGTTTTGTGACCATTAGGGTTTCAAGATCAATTTAGTCAAGTCACTTGTATGGTCCTTAATGGTAGATTTGCAAGTTGGTTTTGTTGGCTTACAACTGTACCGTGAAGGATAGTTGTATTCAAGGTGTTATTATATTCCATGCACCATGAAAGCATCATGTTTACATTATCATCATGTTGAAGCATATGCTATTATTTCATGTAGAATTCGAGAGTGAACTAATTCTAGTTGAGCAAGTTGTGGAAGAATCCTTGGTTGTCTTGGGATTTGATATTTGTGGTACTGATCTAGAACCCGAGATCATCAATGAAGGCAAGCCCCGGTTTATGCATTAAACCCTTACATTGTTTACTTTGAAAAGTTTATCACCTATGTTACCTATTGCATTAAGTTGATTTATTCAAATGTTACCTACTTGATGCATTGCCTACCTTGTTAATTGTTTACCATCCTTGAAGATGATTTCATTTACAAAGGCATAGAATGCTTATTATGCTTTATGATAGGCTTTCAAAGTAAAAGTTTCAATACAATCAAAGATGGCATACTAGCCAAAGAAAGAAAGAAGATAGAATGAACTAGAGACTAGTCGGGTGACTAATCTTGAATGTTGGGTAATGTTGCCAACTATGTCGCTTAAAGGCCACTCATTGTGGATCTTCTGAACGAGACACTTTGTAGTACTGGTCACATACTCTGGTAAGCCTACTTTGGCTAATCTGATACTAAGGTGAATGCCCATGCACTAGGAGTGGAGAGATGGCAGGAGTAGCATGTACCCTCATGGCTAGAATGTGGTCAGATTTGAGGTGTGCTATGCTCTCGGGTGGCGTGGATACGGCTTAGTATAGGAGGATCCGGTAGCAAGGTTGATATATGCAAGATTAAGTTCTACATATGTTGTGTGATAAGGAATCCCTAGCTGGGACTTGAATCAATTCCAATTGCCGGTGCTCCGTAGATATGGAGACTCGATTCATTATAGAAGCAATGTAGGACTGGTGAATTACTAAAACATGAGAAAAAGAATGGAATGAGAAGGCTTGGAATATGGGAAATGTACACTTAGTTTGAGATACTGAACTAAAAGGACTTAGGGGTAAAACTTGAAAATAGGATGAAGAATAGTAAGCTTTGGCAAAGAACTTTTGAATCTTGCTACATCCTTACCTTACCCCAACACCTGCATCTTTAAAGTCATTCACCCCCTGTTACATCGGGTCAGTCTTATTGAGTACTTTTGTACTCAGGGTTTGTTAACCCTTGTTGCAGGTGAGTTGCATGCATAGGCTTGTTTTGGTCCCTGTTGCATGTCTGTGTTTGAAGTCAATGACGATGAGGAATGATGAATGGCCTTTGGACAAGGCACTAGTTTGTATGATAAATAATGTTAATATAATATTATCCCGCTACTACGGTTGTATGTCACTTATGGTTTTGTAAGTTTGAAACAACTGGTTTGTAAACTATATTATCTTAAGACTTCCGCTATATTTTACTCTGATGTATATATTTGAATAAACTGTTATAATCTGCAATGTCTATGATTGGGATCCTGTTCAAAAAAGATTCGTGGATGATTCAGGTTTCCTGAGGACACCCGACAGACTTGTTAAGTTGTTCGGAACTCATGTACGCTATCAGAGGTCTGTTGAGACAACGATAGATGCACATGGGCCCGATTTCTTAGGAGGTTCTACCACACTAGTAAGTCCTTAGGGATGACCAAGCTAGAATGTCTTCATCAGGGTTTCCATTTACCGTGCCACCACTGCACCTCCACCCTAGGCTCCTCCCATCACAGGTTCACACCCCGGGCCACCTCATATACCATTTACCCACCATAGGTATCCATTCCACGGGTGCCCAGGTAGCACCCCACGGCAAGACTTGCCCTAGGCTCGTCGTATATTCCAACTTGGTCGACACGACCCTCACCCTCCATGCACCCAAGTCACACACGCAACACTCTCCCCATAGTCCAGATAACACCAGTTTCCACCATGCATCAATGTAGTACAAGCATAGTAGAAGTATAAGCAATGAAATATAGCAGCAAGCGTGTGTCTAGCCTAATAGCAGGGTAAGCAGGGGTAAGGTTGTGTCAAGGTAAAGGCCATCAAGTAAGCATACTACCATGTAGTCCTATCATAGTGTGATTATAACAATAAAGTAAAGCAATAGCAGCTCTATATTAGCCATGCGTAATAGGTGCTACGAGATTGGGTGGGATGTGGCACCTTTAGTGAAGTCATCTCCGTACTCCTCATGGTACTCTCGGTCCTCGTCTGGCTAGTTCTCCTCCGAGTCTGCAAATGAACGCATTATAGTCACGTTAACAACATCTATAGAATAGCACAAAAAGCAATGAAAATTTAAAAGAGCCAAATGCACTCAAACATGGGTTTATTGTGTAGAGCTCGATTTTTAGATGAATTTTGGTCCTGGTCTTGTATTTTTCTGAGTTCGTATGAATTAGTTATGAATTTCTAAAGTTTCAATCATTTCTGAAAATGGGAAAAGGCTGAATTAATATCATGCTAACACGTGTCACGCTCCTATTGGTCCACGTGGCATGCTAATGTCAGCATGACGTCATTGTCTCGGTTCTAGTACTGACAGGTGGGGTCCCGCATGGCGGTGTCACTGACATGTGGCCCCGGTCAATGGACAATGTTGACCGGTCAATGGCCAATATAGGTCGAGCCTCGACTGGGCTGGTTGGGCCTGGATTTGGGCCAGGCTTGGCCCGTCATGTGGCGCGTGCTGGTGCGGCCACGTCATCTTACTAGGCCACTAACGGGTCGTGATCCACGGGTGTAGGTGAGGCGCGGTTCATGGTGAACCCACCTACGTTGGTCCATAGACCGTAGAGCCGGTCTATGAAGGACTTGGTCCACTTACTCCTTCCCAGGGTTCAGTTCACGTGCACGATGTGGTCATGGTCAGAGCTTGGTGGAGCTGCTCAGGACGTGGTCGACGTGGTCATGGTCGGAGCTCGGCGGAGCTGCTCGGGATGTGGTCATGGTCAAAGCTCAGCGAAGCTGCTTGGGACGTGGTCGATGTGGTCATGGTCGGAGCTCGGCAGAGCTGCTCAGGACGTGGTCGATGAGGGGAAAATCCCCTGCTCTTCCCCAATGGGGCCCCCGGCGATGGTGGGGTCACCGGCGAGCCTCTCGGGTAGTACTAGTGCACGATTAAGGTAGGCAAAAGCGTCGCCAAGCCTCGGCGAGGGCATCGGTGGGGTCAAGGTGGCGGCTGGGGCTTCCTAGGGTCCTGGACACAGTGAACGGCAGCGTGGGTTCGTCGACATGCATGGATAGGGCTATAGTGGTAGCGAGAGCCCAGTTGGAGGAGTGTGTGAGCTCCATGGTGCTTCTACGGCCATGGTGGACGTGTTGAAGGAGCTCTTGGTGCTCCTAGTGGCTCCGGCCACGGTGGTGGGGGCAAAGTAGAGGCGGTGGTGCTCTGATGAGGTGCGGTGCGGCAACGCAGGGCTCCGGTGGGCTTCTTCTTCGGCTAAGGTGAGCATAGTGTGTCTCTTGTCATGGCAGAGCCAGTCAGGGTGTCAATGTCGCCTTTACCGCAATATAAAAGATGTGGTGGTCTCACCATGGTTGTGCTCTCGGCCATGGTGAGCGTGCCTGTGCAAGTGCGCTCCTGCTCCGATGTACAATGTCATGGCTGGGGTCCTCCTTTTGGCTGATGGCAGCACGCATGGCGTGTCTTGGGTCTTGGCAAGCATGGCCATGGTGGTCTCCCTAGCTAACCAGTTGGGCTAGGCTAGAGCTCGAAGCTTCAGCAAGGTTTTGATCATGGTGGTGCACGTTCCATTTGGCTAGGGAGGTGGTCTTAGCAAGATGGCTCACTGTAGGGAGCTCAAAGGCGATGGTGGTGGTGCGGTGTCGATGGTGTAGCCGAGCTAGGACAGAGGTACTCGCCATCTTTCATGCATGTGGCTCCTCCCTTCTTGCTCTGGCAGTGGCGTCCTTCTCAGTGCCTCTCCTTCTCCTCCTTGCTTCTCCCTCCTCCCTCTCTCTCGGCTTGACGCTATGTGGTGCTATGCCACCAACGGCGACAGCGAATGGGCTGAGGGTTAGGGCTCATGGACGTTGGCTTTTATAGCCGAGCTCCAAGGGCTCTAATGGCGGACGGTGATCGAGCGGTGGTGATGCATGTGGCGCATTCGACGGCTCACGGGCGCGGGGCAGTTGTCATGGGGGTCACATGAGCGCTACACCAAGGGAACAGGGTCATGCTCTTTGCGTGACCTTGGGCCCACGCCTGCTGCTCCAGTCGGTTCCCGATCGAGGGAGAGGTCAGCGTGGGGAGGAAGAAGACCCTATTGCTGTGCGGCTGACAGAGGGGCCTATTTGCCAGCTTGTCCTAATGCAGCGGCATGCAGTGCGTGATGGCTGACGGGTGGGTCCGGCTTGTCAGTGACTTGTGCGCGCGTGGGCAGTAGGGTGTTGCTGGGCTATCTTCGTGGGCCGCGTGCACGAGTGGGAGGGCAGGCAGGCTGGCTAGCTGGGCCAGTCGAGCAGGCCTAGGCTGCTGCTGTTCCCTCTTCTTTCCTATTTCCTTCTCTTTTTCTATTTCTTTTTGTATTATGTATTTATGTTACACTACTTTCATGTATATAAATCAAGGTGGCATATTTCTCTTTTATTTGTTGCCAATTTGGTTAGGGTTTATCATAAATATTAAGTAAGTTTGTTAAACATCACATGAGGCAAAAGAATCCAAATCACAAGTGGGTTTAAGGATGTATGCATGATTTATTTATTTAGGAATTTAATTACACATGTGGCATAAAACCAAACTATGCTTATGATTTTAACCTAGTTGGGTCACATCCAACCCAAAACTAGGGTTTGGCTTCTACATGTGTCACTCATCATCACATAGGGCTAAAACAAAAATTTTGTAGTTGTGATTTTTGGTGTGTGGATTTTTGGGTTGTTATAGTTATGGTACTAATGAACATGGATATCATGTTTTCAATAAAACCACCGGTTTGATTAAAATCGCGGTAGACATGACTTTCGATGAAACCGATGGCTCTCAAAAGGAGCAAGTCAATATTGAGATTGTAGGTAATGAAGAAGCTCCACATAAGGCCTTGCAATTGGTGAAGTAAAGACCATCGAAGATGAAGATGATGACAATATTGTGCATGTTGATCTTGATCCAGCCACTCATCATGTTTGATCCAATGAACATGGTGAAGCTTCTACAATAAGAAATGATCAAGATAGGAGATCAAATGAAACACAAGGTCATCCTCATGAAGACGGTGTCAATAATAAGCAGGCTCAATCTCAACTCAACAATGAAGAAAGAAGTGAAGCCAACCCTCCAATCGATCATGACCATGATGACAAAGATGATGGCCCCATTCAAAGATCAACTCAAGTGCCACATCCTAGAGTGCATCAATCAATTCAATGGGATCATCCTATTGATAATATATTGGGGAGCATCCGATGAGGGGTAACGACACGTTCTTGTTTAGCAAGTTTTTGTGAACATTACTTGTTTGTTTCTCCTTTGGAACCTCATAGGGTGGAAGAGGCACTTGATGATCTGGATTGGATGATAGCCATGCAAGAGGAGTTGAACAACTTCACTCGGAATGAAGTTTGGTCCTTAGTGGAAAGTCTAAAGCAAATTGTGATTGGAACCAAGTGGGTCTTCCACAACAAGCAAGATGAGCATGGTGTGGTGACAAGGAACAAGGCAAGGTTGGTGGCTCAAGGATTCACTCAAATTGAAGGCTTGGATTTTGGGGAGACCTATGCACCGGTGGCTAGACTAGAATCGATTCGTATTCTACTTGCCTATGTTGCTCATCATTATTTTAAGCTATATCAAATGGATGTGAGGAGTGCATTTCTCAATGGCCCCCTATCCGAGTTGTTGTATGTAGAGCAACCACTGGGCTTTGAAGACCCTAAGTATCCAAATCATGTTTACAAGCTCGACAAGGCGCTCTATGGGCTCAAACAAACCACTAGAGCTTGGGATGATTGTTTGAAGGATTTCCTACTCAAACAAGAGTTTGAGATAGGAAAGGCCGATGCTACTTTATTTACTCTCAAAGTCAATAATGATATCTTTGTTTGTCAAATATATGTCGATGACATAATATTTGGTAGTACTAATGTGACTTTTTGTGAGGAATTCACTAGGATAATGATGAATAGGTTTGAGATGTCCATGCTAGGAGAGTTGAAGTTCTTTCTTGGATTTCAAATCAAGCAACTCAAGGATGGCACATTCATAAGTCAAACCATGTACACCAACAACATGTTGAAGAAATTTGACATGGACAAGGCCAAGCCCATCAAGACACCTATGCCAACCAATGGACAACTTGACCTTGATCAAGGAGGAAAGGACATCGATCAAAAGGTATATCGCTCCATGATTGGATCCCTCCTTTACCTTTGTGCATCTAGGCCTGATATCATGCTTAGCATGTGCATGTGTGCAAGATTTCAAGCTAATTCGAAAGAATGCCATTTGCTGTCCATTAAGAGAATTTTTTGATATTTAGTACACACTCCTAATCTTGGCTTGTGGTATCCTAAAGGTTCCACCTTTGAGTTACTTGGCTATTCCAATTCGAATTATGTCGGTTATAAAGTAACCTGAAAAAAGTACCACCGGGACTTGTCAATTCATTGGTAGGTCCTTGGTGTCTTGGAGCTCGAAGCAAAATTATGTTGCTCTATCCACCGCCAAAGCCGAGTATGTGGCGATCGGTGCATGCTGTGCCCAACTACTTTGGATGAAGCAAACCCTCAAAGACTTTGCTTGTGAGCTAACCAAGATTCCCCTTATGTGTGACAATGAGAGTGCCATTAAGTTGGCAAACAACCCCATAAACCACTCTCCAACAAAGCACATAAACATTCGGCATCACTTTTTGAGAGACCACAAAGCCAAAGGAGATATCGCAATTCATCATGTGAGCACCGAAAAGCAACTAGTTGATATCTTCACAAAGCCCCTAGATGAGTCAAGATTTTGTGCTTTGAGGAGTGAGCTAAATATCATTGATTCTAGTAATGTGGCTTGATGTCTTGCACATGCTTTGTTTGAACAAGCTAGGAGAAAACAATTGTGAAAATATTGTGTGACACTTTCAAAATCTAATTTATAGTTTTCATATGTGACTATTGCTTTGTGCAATGTTTGAAACCTAGTCACATGTGAAAATGATGTGTCCATCATATTTTTGCCCCATATGACATGGTGAGCTCAAGGTAGGACGTTTCTGAAATTTCCTATGTTGGAAGTCCCAGCTCAGGTCAGAAGTTCCGACAGCCGGAAGTCCTAGCTCTAGGGCCAAAACTACTGACTGCCAAAAGTTCTGGCTCATGTCAGAACTTCCGATGCAGATCTACATAGATGGTTTCTTTTTAATCGTGCATGTTGACCTAGGGTTCTTTTTTTACCCCTGCTCCACCCACACGCCACCGTCCCATGCCCGCCCCTACGTTGCCACCGCGCCCCCGCATCGCCTGCCGCCACCGTCGTGCATGTGCCTTAGGAGCTCTGGCTCTGCTCGGGACTCCCGGTGCTGCTGCCTCCACTCGACGCCATTATCTTCTCTACCTCCCTATGCTCATCATCGCCCCTAGTGGTGGAGGCCATCCACTCGTTGCAAGAGTTGCTTCCTATCATGGATTTCCTCATTGGTGCTGTAGATTTGGTGTTTCTCCTATTCTTCCTCTCCTTCCCAAGGTACAACCTCCATGGCTAACTAAAAGGTCCTAATGGCTAGAGGGGGGTGAATAGCCTAATAAAAAATTCTACAACAACACTTAACAAAAGGTTAGACGATTATGAGGCGAAGCGAGTGTTGCGCTAGCCTACTCAAAATGCAAGCCACCTACCACAATTCTAGTTTAGATAAAGTTTATCCACACAATAGCAAAGACACTACCCTATGTTAGTGTGCTCTCAGAGACTAACTAAAGAGCTACACCAACCAAGCAAACAAGCTCTCACAACTAGTTACACTAAAGAGCTTGACAACTAGTTTGCGATAAAGTAAAGAGAGTGATCAAGAAGGTTATACCGTCGTGTAAAGGAACCAATCAATTACAAGGATGAATAACAATGAAGACCAATCACCTCGAAATCAATGATGAACACAATGATTTTTACCAAGGTTCACTTGCTTGCCGGCAAGCAAGTCCTCGTTGTGGCGATTCACTCACTTGGAGGTTCACGCGCTAATTGGCATCACACGCCAAACCCTCAATAGGGTGCTGCACAACCAATACAAGATGAGGATCAAACAAGCCACGAGCAATCCACTAGAGTACCTTTTGGCTCTCCACCAGGGAAAGGTCAAGAACCCCTCACAATCACCATGATTGGAGCCGAAGACAATCACCACCCTCCGCTCAACGATCCTCGCTGCTCCAAGCCATCTAGGTGGCGGCAACCACCAAGAGTAACAAGTGAAATCCACAGCAAAACATGAACACCAAGTGCCTCTAGATGCAATCACTCAAGCAATGTACTTGGATCACTCCCAATCTCACTATGATGATGAATCAATGATGGAGATGAGTGGGAGGACTTTGGCTAGGCTCACAAGGTTGCTATGTCAATGAAAATGGCCAAAGATATGAGCCATAGCTGTCCATGGGGCTTAAATAGAAGTCCCCACGAAATAGAGCCATTGTAATACTTCACTAGGCACACTGCACTCTGACCGGACGCTCCGATCCAACTGACCGGACGCTAGCCCTCAGCGTCTGGTCGCCCGATGGACGCCACGTGTCACTAGCTTCAAATGCTGTTCATTAGATTTCAATGGCTATGAAGCTGATCGGACGATCTGGCAAAACTGACTGGATGCTAAAGCCCTAGTGTCTGGTCGAGTACAGTAAGGGTCCAAATCTATTTTTCCTCGACCGGACACATTTGGTCCACCTCGACCGGACATAGCCCAGCGTCCGGTGGAGTACCCTAGCCACTGTACCGCCAAGTCAGCGTGACCAGACGTAGGTAGTCAGCGTTTGGTGCATTCAGATCCAGCGTCCGATCACTTGACCAACGCTGGCATCTCCTTTGTCATCTTCACCCTTGCTCAAATGTGCCAACCACCAAGTGTATCACCTTGTGCACATGTGTTAGCGTATTTTCATAAACATTTTCAAGGGTGTTAGCACTCCACTAGATTCTAAATGCATATGCAATGAATTGGAGCATCTAGTGGCACTTTGATAACCGCATTCCGATACAAGTTTCACCCCTCTTAATAGTACGGCTATCAAACCTAAATGTGATCACACTCTCTAAGTGTCTTGATCACCAAAACAAAATAGCTCCTACAAGTTATACCTTTGCCTTGAGCTTTTTGTTTTTCTCTTTCTTCTTTTCAAGTTTAAGCCCTTGATCATCACCATGCCATCACCATTGTCATGCTATGATCTTCATTAGCTTCTTCACTTGAAGTGTGCTACCTATCTCATGATCACTTGATAAACTAGGTTAGCACTTAGGGTTTCATCAATTCACCAAAACCAAACTGGAGCTTTCAATCTCCCTTTTTTGGTAATTGATGACAACCCTTATACAAAGATATGAATTGAAATTCAATTGAATCCATGTTGCTTGCCCAAGCATATTTACCATGTGTAAAAGGATATGGACAAGTTTCATGAACCCCAAGTGGTAGCAATTGCGCCCCCTACATATGTGCTAAGAGTTTGGATTGTAGCTTGCACATATGCTTAGATAGGAAATATAGGAGTCAATGTCTACCACATGATGCTAAGGTATAAAAGATGGACCTTTGAAGCGTGATACCAATCGGAGTGCACCAATATACCATCCTTAGCACCATGGTTAGCTTAATACCACTTGGAAACATACTTTAGAAAGATACCACTTGTAAAGACTTACTTGGAAATGAAAGTTATCTAGTGATTTCATTTCATCATTCAATCTTACAACTAACATTCATCACACAAGCATAGAAGTTTAACTTTAATACTTGTGCCATGCAAGCAAACATATGAAATGCACATACAAATGCACCATACAAGTTCATGAGCTTGCTCCCCCTACTTGTGTGCTCAAAATTTTAATTGATTCATTTCCTTTGTCAATCTCTCCCCATATGTCAAGTTCTCCCCCTTTGTTGTCTTTTCACTATCTTAGTACACTAATATCTTCGTTTTTCTTCCCATATACTAATATCTTTGTTTCTCTCCCCCTTTGTCATCAATGACCACAAAGGTCTAAAAGGTGGATAGGTTGAGATTATCAATGTCAATCAATGGGGTGAGGATTATATTCCCAAATTTGGTTTAAACTAGAATGTTTGCCAAAGATATTTAACTCGGTTTGATCCAAGGACAAGCTTCTTCACACCTCCAAATAAGGGTTATCTTGTACCATGTTGAGTTAAACACTTAGAGCTCATATTCTAGATTAAACACAAGGTTTACAAGCCCATAAACATGTCATATGCTATCACTAGATCAAGTTAAGCATAGAAGCAATAGTGATACCATATAAACATCAAAATCATTTGATTTTCATGAATGAGCCTAATAAAATAGAACCATTTGAAAGGTCCTAATAAGATTGAAAATATTACTAAATGCACTAAACATGTCCTTAGCAAGGATGTATGCCATGCCAATCAACTTTTACCTTGAATTGCTCGAAGGAGAGGCATCAACACATATTTGAGAAATCTAATATGTTCAACTCATTCCTTAGCTCGCAAAACCTTTTCTCATCCAATGGCTTGGTGAATATGTCGGCAAGTTGATCTTCGGTGCCTACACTCTCAATGCAAATGTTCCCTTTTTGTTGGTGATCTCCTATGAAATGGTGGCGGACATCAATGTGCTTTGTTCTTACATGTTGCACCAGATTGTTGGTTAACTTGATTACACTCTCATTGTCACATAGCAATGGCACTTTCTTGAACTTAATTTCAAAGTCATTCAAGGTGGCCTTCATCCAAAGAATTTGTGCACAACAACTACCGGCGGATATGTATTCGGCTTCGGCGGTTGATAATGCAATACTATTTTGCTTCTTTGATGACCATGAAACAAGTGATCTTCCCAACAATTGACATGTGCCTGAGGTGCTCTTCCTTTCAACCTTGCATCCCGCATAGTCCGAGTCGGAGTAACCAACTAGCTCAAACTTTACTCCTTTGGGATACCACAAACCAACATTTGGTGTATGCTTCAAGTACCTCAATATCCTCTTTGTAGCCTTCAAATGACTTTCTCTTGGTGAGGCTTGAAATCTTGCACATATGCATACACTAAACATGACATTCGGCCTTGATGCGGTCACATAGAGTAGGCTTCCAATCATAGACCGATACAACTTTTGATCCACCATATTTTCACTTGCATCACTATCCAAGTTGCCATTGGTTCCCATTGGTGTGCTAATGACTTTGCTATCACTTATGCCAAACTTCTTGATCATGTCCTTGATGTACTTGCCTTGACTCACAAATGTACCATTCTTCAATTGCTTGATTTGAAGACCAAGGAAGTAACTCAATTCTCCAATCATGGACATCTCAAACTCATTAGCCATCATCTTTCCAAACTCATCACAAAAATCTTGATTTGTTGATCCAAATATGATGTCATCAACATAGATTTGCAACACAAACAAGTCTTTTCCAATCTTCTTGATGAAAAGAGTGGTGTCAACCTTACCCATGGTGAACCCTTTAGAGAGGAGAAAGTCCCTCAATCTCTCATACCATGCTCTAGGTGCTTGCTTTAAACCATACAAAGCCTTCTTCAACTTGTACACATGGTTGGGCTTCTTGTCATCTTCAAAACTAGGAGGTTGCTCTACATATACTTCTTCATTGATATAACCATTGAGAAATGCACACTTGACATCCATTTGATAGAGCTTGATGTTATGAGCACAAGCATAGGCTAGCAAGATTCTTATTGCTTCCAATCTAGCAACCGGGGCATATGTTTCTCCAAAGTCAAGACCTTCAACTTGTGTATAGCCTTGTGCTACCAATCTTGCTTTGTTCCTTACTACTATCCCATCTTAATCTTGCTTGTTTCTAAAGACCTATTTGATTCCAATCACATTGTGTCCCTTTGGTCTCTCTACTAATTCCCATACTTGATTTCTTGTGAAGTTATTCAATTCTTCATGCATAGCATTCACCCAATCAACATCCTTGAAAGCTTCATCTATCTTCTTTGGTTCAATGGATGACACAAATGAGAAGTGTTCACAAAATGATACCAATCTTGATCTTGTTTGCACACCTCTTGAAATATCACCAATGATTATATCCAAAGGATGATCTCTTGCAATACTTGTTGGTTGGAGCAATGGAACTTGATTGCTTGCACTTGCTAGATCATTGGGTTGAGATGATGTACTAGCCACTTGATCTTGATAAATGTCATGAGAGTCACTTGCACTAGCTTGATTTGTATCATCTTGCACATTTGAGTTAGAAAGCACTTGCACTTGATCATCTTCATCATCATTCACTTGCCTAGGCCTCAATTCACCAATATCCATGTTCTTTATGGCATTTGAAAGTTAAATACCTCTAGCATCTTCCAAGTTCTCATTCTCTACTTGTGAACCCTTGGTTTCATCAAATTCAACATCATGAACTTCCTCAAGAGTACCACTATCCAAATTCCAAACTCTATATGCTTTGCTTGTAGTAGAATAGCCAAGTAGGAATCCTTCATCACATTTCTTGTCAAACTTACCCAATCTTGTACCTTTCTTCAAGATATAGCATTTGCAACCAAAGACCCCAAAATATGCAATGTTAGGCTTTCTACCATTCAAGAGCTCATATGGTGTCTTCTCTTTCAATCGGTGACAATAGAGGCGGTTGCTACAATAGCAAGCCGTGTTGATAGCTTCGGCCCAAAAAGATTGACTCACATTGTACTCACTAAGCATAGACCTTGCCATATCAATAAGTGTTCTATTCTTCCTCTCAACAAGGCCATTTGATTGTGGAGTGTACTTGGCCGAGAATTGATGTCTAATTCCAAATTCATCACATAACTCATCAATTCTAGTATTCTTGAACTCACTACCATTGTCACTTCTAACTCTCTTGATGGTTGTTTCAAACTCATTGTGAATGCCGTTGACAAGTTATTTGAATGTTGCAAATACATCACTTTTGTCCACTAGAAAGAATACCCATGTGTATCTAGTGTAGTCATCCACTATCACAAATCCATATTTGTTACCGCCGATACTAGTGTACTGTGTTGGCCCAAACAAATCCATGTGCAATAACTCAAATGCTTTACTAGTGCTCATCATGCTTTTCTTAGGATGGGTGTTTCCAACTTGTTTGCCGACTTGACAAGAGCTACAAAGCTTATCCTTTTCAAACACAACATCTTTCAAGCCTTTAACTAAGTCATGCTTAACCAATCTATTCAATTGTTTCATTCCAACATGATCAAGCCTTCTATGTCATAACCAACCCATGCTAGACTTAGTGAACAAGCATGTATATAATCTAGCTTCACTAGCATTGAAATCAACCAAGTATAGATTCTTATATCTAAAGCCTTTGAAGATCAAGTTAGAGCCATCTACACTTATGATTTCTATATCATCTACCCCAAATATGCATTTGAATCCAAGATCACGCAATTGTGCCACAGATAGCAAATTGAAGTTCAAGCTCTCTACTAGCAACACATTGGATATACTCATGTCATTGGATATTACAATCTTACCAAGCCCTTTGACCTTGCCTTTGCCATTGTCACCAAATGTGATACTATCATAGCCATCATTGCCATTGGTGTTGATTGAGTTGAACATTCTTGCATCACCAGTCATGTGTTGAGTGCACCCACTATTAAGAACCCAATGCCTTCCTCTAGCTTTGTAATTTACCTACAAAAGAAGATTAATTCTTTTTAGGTACCTAAACTTGCTTGGGTCCTTGAAGGTTAGTCACTAAGCTCTTTGGTACCCAAATGGCTTTCTTCTTTGAGCCCATCCATGGTTTACCAATGAACTTAGCCTTCACACCATTTGTACCCTTAGTAAGCATATAGCATGAATCAAGCTTAATGGATGATACATTAGTATTTTTGCTCTTGTTTTTGCATTCTTGCTCTTTGTGACCAACTTGCTTGCAACTAGTGCAAAACCGACCATTGTTCTTCACAAAACTAGTCTTGTGAGGAGCAAAGGTTGCCTTGCCTTTCTTGCGGGTATAGCCTAATCCCTCTTTGTAGAGAGAAGCTCTTTGGCTACCCAAGCACATAAGCAAGCGGTCCTCACCACCATAAGCCTTAGCTAAGGTGTGAGTGAACTTAGTGACCTCCTTCTTGAGGTTCTCATTCTCAACCATTAGCGAGGCATCACAAGTGAAACCATCACTACTAGATGAGGTAGAAGTGGAAGTGCTACAAGAAGGGTTAGTAGTAGCAACAATGATAGGCATAGATAGTGATGTATCAATTAAATCACAAGTTACACCTATATCACAAGTTTCAATATGCTTCTTTTTATCTTGTTCATTAAGCAAAGTGGAATGAGCTTTTTCAAGCTTTTTGTGAGCCTTGTCAAGCTTCTCATGGGCTTCCTCTAGCTTCTCATGAGTTGCTTTGAGCTTATCAAGGGCTTGCTTAAGGGCTTTTACCTCCTTATTCAAGCTCTTGCATTCCCTTCTCTTAATATCAAAGTGTTCTTTAGCATCTTCTAGCATGTCAAATAATTCATCATTAGTAGGTTCATCATCATCACTATCACTATCATTTTCATTTTCATGTTCATTATCATCAACATGTTCTTCATCACTTTCATCATCACAAGATTGTACCTTAGTGGCCTTAGCCATGAAGCATGATGAAGATTCAAAGAGAGAAGGCTTCTCATTGATGGCAATGCTTGCAAGAACCTTCTTCTTGGTGGTCTTGTGATCATCACTATCATTATCATCATCACTTGAGGAAGCATCACTATCCTAAGTGACTACATATGAACCACCCTTCTTCTTGAAGGCCATCTTGACCTTCTTCTCTTTCTTTTCCTTCTTGTCCTTCTTCTTGTTCTTCTTGTTGTCATCATCATTGTCACTATTGTATGGGCATTGAGCAACAAGATGATCTTTGCTTCCACACTTGAAGCACCTTCTTGACTCTTCTTTATTCTTGGATGAAGACTTCTTTCTTCTAGCATGGTAGCCCTTCTTCACCATGAACTTACCAAATCTTTTGACAAAGAGAGCCATCTTCTCATCATCATCATCATCCCATGAATCATCATCCTCACTTGATGTTTCTTGCTTTGCTTTGCCCTTAGATGATGTGGCTTTGAATGCCACACTCTTCTTCTTCTCATCTTTCTTCTCATCTTTCTTCTCCTTCTTTTCTTCCTTCTCATCATCATCTCTATATGTATCATCAGTCATGATGTCTCCCAACACTTGGTTTGATGTCATGGTGTCCAAACCACTCCTTACTAGAATAGTGACCAATGTACCAAATCTTGAGGGTAAGCATCTCAAGAACTTGTGGGAGAAGTCTTTATCCTTCACTTCTTCTCCAAGTGCTTTGAGATCATTGATAAGCACTTGAAGCCTATGGAACATCTTCGGCACACTCTCATCATCCTTCATCTTGAAGCTTGCAAACTTTTCTTTGAGAATGTAAGCTTTTGCACCCTTCATGGCTTGAGTGCCCTCAAATGATTCTTCCAACTTCTTCCAAGCCTCACGAGCCATCTCAATATTCTTGATTTGCTCAAATGTTCTCTCATCAATTGCATCATGAATAGCACTTAGAGCAATGTCATTGTTTTGGAGAAGCACTTCTTCGGCCATGGTAGGATTCTCCGGATCACCAATCTCAATTTTGGTTTCTACCACCTTCCACACCTTTCTATTGATTGACTTGATATGTGTGGTCATCTTTGACTTCCAATAAGGATAATTTGAGCCATCAAATTGGGGTGGCTTCTTGGTGTTGTTGATTTGAGACATTTTAACATCGAAGGTTGTTAAGCCTCAATTAATGGTGACCTTGGCTCTGATACCACTTGAGAGGTCCTAATGGCTAGAGGGGGGGTGAATAGCCTAATAAAAAATTCTACAACAACACTTAACAAAAGGTTAGATGATTATGAGGCGAAGCGAGTGTTGTGCTAGCCTACTCAAAATACAAGCCACCTACCACAATTCTAGTTTAGATAAAGTTTATCCACACAATAGCAAAGACACTACCCTATGTTAGTGTGCTCTCAAAGACTAACTAAAGAGCCACACCAACCAAGTAAACAAGCTCTCACAACTAGTTACACTAAAGAGCTTGACAACTAGTTTATGGTAAAGTAAAGAGAGTGATCAAGAAGGTTATACCGTCATGTAGAGGAAGGAACCAATCAATCATAAGGATGAATAACAATGAAGACCAATCACCTCGGAATCAATGATAAACACAATGATTTTTACCAAGGTTCACTTGCTTGCTAGCAAGCTAGTCCTCGTTGTGGCGATTCACTTACTTGGAGGTTCACATGCCAAACCCTCAATAGGGTGCCGCACAACCAACACAAGATGAGAATCACACAAGCCATGAGCAATCCACTAGAGTACCTTTTGGCTCTCCGCCAGGGAAAGGTCAAGAACCCCTCACAATCACTATGATCGGAGCCGGAGACAATCACCACCCTCCACTCAACGATCCTCGCTGCTCCAAGCCGTCTAGGTGGCGGCAACCACCAAGAGTAACAAGCGAAATCCACAGCAAAACACGAACACCAAGTGCCTCTAGATGCAATCACTCAAGCAATGCACTTGGATCACTCCCAATCTCACTATGATGATGAATCAATGATAGAGATGAGTGGGAGGACTTTGGCTGGGCTCACAAGGTTGCTATGTCAATGAAAATGACCAAAGATATGAGCCATAGCCGTCCATGGGGCTTAAATAGAAGTCCTCATAAAATAGAGCCATTGTACCCCTTCACTGGGCACACTACACTCTGATCGGATGCTCCGGTCCAACTGATCAGACGCCAGCCCTCAGCATCTGGTCGCCCGATGGACGCCATGCGTCACCAGCTTCAAACGCTGTTTGTCAGATTTCAATGGCTATGAAGCTGACCGGACGATCCGACAAAACTAACCGGACACTAAAGCCCCAGCGTCCGATCGAGTATAGTAAGGGTCCAAATCTATTTTTCCTCGACCGGACGCGTTTGGTCCACCTCGATCGGACACAGCCTAGTGTCCGGTGGAGTACCCTAGCCACTGTACCACCAAGTCAGCGCGACCAGACACAGGTAGTTAGAATCTGGTGCATTCAGATCCAGCATTCGGTCACTTGACCGATGCTGGCATCTCCTTTGTCTTCTTCACCCTTACTCAAATGTGCCAACCACCAAGTGTATCACCTTGTGCACATGTGTTAGCGTATTTTCACAAATATTTTCAAGGGTGTTAGCACTCCACTAGATTCTAAATGCATATGTAATGAATTGGAGCATCTAGTGGCACTTTGATAACCACATTCCGATACGAGTTTTACCCCTCTTAATAGTATGGCTATCAAACCTAAATGTGATCACACTCTCTAAGTGTCTTGATCACCAAAACAAAATAGCTCCTACAAGTTATACCTTTGCCTTGAGCTTTTTGTTTTTCTCTTTCTTCTTTTCAAGTTTAAGCCCTTGATCATCACCATGCCATCACCATTGTCATGCTATGATCTTCATTAGCTTCTTCACTTGAAGTGTGCTACCTATCTCATGATCACTTGATAAACTAGGTTAGCACTTAGGGTTTCATCAATTCACCAAAACCAAACTAGAGCTTTCACTAACCCTAACCTCCAATGTACCTTGCGACTTGCTTCTTTTCTTCTTTCCTCTCTCCTCTTCTACCTTTGTTGTGTGAATGTTTGCGTGGATTTGGAGCCACATGTATGGATTGGCTACCAAAGTATGCCAAAAGTCCTAGCTATAGTTAGAACTACCGGCCACCAAAAGTTTTGACTCCTGGGCCAGAACTTCCGACCCCCAAAAGTCCTAGCGCTAACCAGAACTTCTGACCTTTTAGTCACTACTCCATCCATGTTTCTCCATCTCTAGGTTCTTGTTAGCCATTATTTTACCTTGTTTCTTAGTCTCCTTTCACTTTTCTCCATAGCGATGGCCTCCAGTGGTGATACCTCTCCTCCCCATCATAGCAAGAAGCGTTCCAAGTGGACCCAAGATTTTGCCATATCCTCTCGGCTGACTAGATGCACCAAGGCGTCACTCTCCCATGATGCCACTAGTGGTCGTGGAGCTCATGCTCATGCTGCTCAGGCTCAAGCCCAAGATCTGCATGTTGGTGCCGCTGCCTAGGAGTTTGTTCCCGATCTTGGTGATGCACCTACAATCAATCCTACTAAAGAGGCCCTTGATCAAGAAGGTCAAACAATTGCTGATGATGTGTGCACCATGACACCTATAGCTCTGGGTTACTTTGGGATTAGTCACTTGATTTGATTCAATGGTCCCACTCCTACTATCCAGGAACCACAGTGCACTCCCAATCCAGCTGGAGGTTATACCCCTCATCTGCAGGTTGATTATCATCAACATGTGGCCAAGATTCATCACCATCATGCACATCACATATATGATGAGCCCAAGGATCTAAGGATTGAGTACTAGTTCTAGGAGTCGTTTCACATTGATTTCTATCATCACTTCATGTTTCTTTGCATCATCAACAAGCAAGAGGCTCTGGTGATTCAGATGAATGCTATTGACACCTTTGAGCTTAGCAAGCTGCCTAGATCGGATATGTAATAGCTACTCCATGACTTGAGGAGGATGGGGTTGCGGCCATTAATGGAGTTCCACAAGCCATGGAACAATGAGATTATCTGTCAGTTCTACGCCTCCTATCACTTGGACACCCGGGCGAAGACTTATTTCATTCATTGGACCACTAAAGGCAAGCACTACAAGGTTGATTTCATTACTTTCTCTCACCTTCTTGGCTTGGACCGTAGGGATCGCACCTCCACTACCATTCCTGGCATTTCCACTCTTGCCATGGATGAGTATCAGTATATGTATTTGGATGGTCATCGTGCTAATGGGAAGACCATTTAGTTGAAGCCCTACTACTATGTGCTAAACAACATCCTCCATCAGATCTTGTATCCCAAGATAAGTGACTCTAGCAATCTCCATGAGGATTCACAGGTTGTCCTTGATTGCTTTGGAGATGAGTTCACCAAGTTCTCCATCAGTCGTTATATTTGGGATAAGATCTTTGTCGTTGGTGAGGATGTGGTAAAGCACTACCCCTATGCTCCATTCATCATGCATATCATTGAGCATGTGTCTAGCATTCACTTCCCTTCTGATGTTCCACACAAAGTCCTCAAGCTATCCAACAAGACGTCACTTCAGGCAAAGCAGGAATTAGCGGACCTCGCTAAGGGCAAAGGCAAATGTGTCTCAGGCTCCTCCTCATGAGCCTCTCCACCATGTGCTTCATGCTCTCACCATGATCATAGTGAGGAGCCTTAGTCCTCCTCATCCTCTGGTGGTAAGCCCCCTAGCAAGTTCTAGTTCTTCATGAAGTATATGTTTGGAGCTTGTTGTGCTAGTGCTGAACGTGAGCAAGAGATGCTAGTGAGGATGCATCGTATTGAGCAAAAGCTTGACATTCCCTTCGCTTTGCCTTGAGCCTTGGAGCCACTTCATGATCCTTTTGAGCTTTAAGATGAGGCTTGCAAGGAATACTATGGAGAGTCGTCTGATCAGCCCCGTCCCCATGGCAAGTCGCAAATGGATGTTGATGAAGAGGAGTACCAAGAGGAAGATGATGATGACGACGACGATGATGATGATGGTGGTGGTGGTGACCAAGATGATGATGAGGACTATGATGAGGAGTAGTCGTTTCTTTCATGCGGCCTACCCCTTTTGGCACTTGTTAACAAAGGGGGAGTGTTAGGCTTTGATCTTATTGTAATAAGTTAGTTGGTCGTTTAGAGTTGGTCGCTTAGAGCTTATGAGACTTTAAAACTTTTAGCTTGTATGAACTATGTCGTGTGTTGGCACTATGTGATTGACAACTATATTTGTGTGATAGATGATTATAGGACAAGCAATGTTTATCTACATATCTATTTGTCTCTACATGTGAATGGTGGATGTTATTTTGGATGGCCATGTGTTGTTTCAAGTTGTTGCTTTGAGATCTTGGTCATCATATTTTCTTTTACTTGTTGTATAACATGTCATATTGCATCTCCCTTTTTCACGGATATTCACTTGTTCACATACACTTGTTGCACCCCATGGATTGCAAAATTTAGGGGGAGTTTCTATCTTAATATATGCAAGTGATCTGTTGATGATCATCATTGAAATTCAAATTCATTGCATATATTAAGGGGGAGCTCTCTATAAATTTTGGGGTTCAAAAGCTTTAAATTCTTACATTTTTATAAAAGCCTAAGTTGGTTGTCATCAATTACCAAAAAGAGGGAGATTGAAAGTGCATTTGCCCCCTATGTGGGTTTGGTGTATTGATGACATCCAAATTAGGGACTAATGAGATCTTAATGAGATATATTGCAGCTTTAGTCCCTTGAAAGTTTCAAAGAGTTGATTTAAGATGAAATGGTACCCCTCAATTCTTCAAGTGCAAAAGGTGAATGAACCCAAAGCATGCTTCAAGCATTTTTAATTTTGTTTTGGGTTTAGGTATGCCGTACTATAAAGAGGAATGCAAGTTTAGGTGGTCTAAAGAAGATAGAGTGCTCAAGCATAAAAATAAAATCAAAAGAGAGACACAAAATCATCTCACGAACACTTAGATATAGTTCTTGGACTTTTGGTAGTCGAAAGTCTTGGTGTGAGCCGGGGGTTCCAGCCATCGGAAATTCCGGCATTTGGTGCTAGAAGTTTTGGCACTTGAGGACTTAGCCATCAGCCCGGCCGTGCTCGCTCACTCATTGGAAGTCCCGACAGGAGTCAAGAGTTTGAGGTGTCGGAAGTTCTGGCTCCCACCGAAAGTCCTGGCGCTTTGGGACTTAGCCCCTTGGCTCGGCTCTGGGTTAGGAGTTCTAACGTGAGTCGAAAGTCCCGACTACTAGAAGTTCCAATGTTTTGCTAGAAGTTCTAGCTCTAGCTATGTTGACCACCTTTGACTGTGCCTTGAACGGTGTTTTACAAAGTGCCAGAAGTTCTGATGATCTATTTTGGAACTTCCAACCTAGATCTGAATGGTTGGATTTCACTATGAGTATAAATAGCTCTCTCCTCTCTTCTAACTGGGTACCACTTATTCATTGCTCACCAAACTTCATCCAAAATAGTTCCTAAGCATTCAAGGCACCCCTCTCCTCTCCCCTTTGCTCCAATCTTTGATTTCCCAAGGGTTTTGAGTGAAAGGAGAGTGGATTGAGTGAGAGAATCACTTTGGCAAGCTTGAGCACTAGATTTCTTCATCAAGCCGGTTGGATTTTTGTCTATTACTCTTGGGTTCTTGGAACCCTAGCTAGCTAGGCATCACCCAAGAGCTTCCATCTTGTGGTAGATCCTTGGGAAGTTTGTATTACCCTTGATTTGTAAGTGAAAAGCTCAAGTAACCTTTGTGGTTGCTTTGAGAGAGGCAAGGAGGTGGAAGAGACTCTGACCTTGGTGGTTACCTCAACAACAAGGATGTAGGAGCTCCTTTGTGGGGTTGATGAACCTCAAGATAAATCCTTGTGTCCCACGTGCTTGTTATTGTTGTGATTTATTCTATCATATTTGTTCTTGTTGGTTTGTCTTCCTCTCCAACTCTTCTCTTAGGGTTTGGACTCGATCAAAGGAGTGGTGACCTTCTGGCGTCAAAGGAGCAACCCCAACACTTCACCTTACCACTAGGGAGTGGGGTTGTAAGATATCTTTCACTCAAAGTTTATTTTAGCACTTGTAGTGAATTTCACGTAGGTGCCAGAACTCCCGGTTGTTTGTGTCGAAACTTCTGGCTACCGAAAGTTCTGACCCAAATAGTCAGAACTTTTGACAGTCACTAATATTTGACTTTGAGTTTATGTAGAAATTTTTAGATACTCCTATTCATCCCCCTCTAGGTATTGTTTAGATCCTTTCAATGGTTAGTTAGATAGCACTTGCAACACAAACACTAGATACCTTATGAGATCAACATTATAATCCAGGCTCTAGTACCACTTGTAAAACATGCAAGGCACATCTAACTATCATCCTATGCATGCTAGTTTTCATTTCATCGATTATTTTCTATAATCTAGCATACACCACATAAGCATGGATATGGAATTTTAAAAACTTGTGTCATGCAAGCAAACATATATAATGCACATTCAAATGTAACTTATAAGTTTATGAGCTTGCTCCCCCTACTTGTGTGCTTCAATTTTAATTTGATCCCCTTACAATGTTATTTCATTTGTTTGCTCCCTTTATCTTACTATCTTACTTTCTTTGTGAATTTCTTTACTATCTTACTATTTTTGTGAATTTCTCTCCCCCTTTGTCAACAATTAGCACAAAAGGTGAACTCAAATTTTAGATAGGTTGGGGTCAAACCATGTGAAGTGAGGATCATTTTCCCAATTTGGTTCAATCTAGATCATTTGCAAAAGGTATTTAACTTGGTTTGATCCAAGGGCAAGCTTCTTCACACCTCCAAATAAGGATTATCATGCACCATGTTGAGTTAAACACTTATAGCTCATTTTCTAGATTAAACACTAGGTTCACAAGCCCACAAACATGTCATATGATACTATTAGATCATTTCAAGCATACAAGCAATAGTGGTACCATACAAGCATCAAATTCATTTGATTTTCATGAATGAGCCTAAGACATGTGAGGAATGACTAGATGCACTAAACAAGTCCTTAGCAATGGATGAATGACATGTCAATCAACTTTACCTTGCTTTGCTCGAAGGAGTGGCATGTCATATATGGGGGTGCATCAACACATATTAGAGAAGTCAAGTATGTTTAATTCATTCCTTAGCTGCAAAACTTCTTCTCATCAAGTGGCTTGGTGAATATGTCGGCAAGTTGATCTTCGGTGCCCGCACTTTCAATGCAAATGTTCCCTTTTTGTTGATGATCTCTTATGAAATGATGGCGGACATCAATGTGCTTTGTTTTTGCATGTTGAACCGGTTGTTGGTGAGCTTGATTGCACTCTCATTGTCACATAGCAATGGCACTTGTTTGAACTTTATTCCAAAGTCACTCAAAGTAACCTTTATCCAAAGTAATTGTGCACAACAACTATCGACCAAAATATACTCCGCTTCGGCGGTTGAAAGTGCTACACTATTTTGCTTCTTTGGTCAGCAAGACACAAGTGATCTTTTCAATAGTTGATATGTGCCCGATGTGCTCTTTCTCTCAACTTTGCATCCTGTATAATCAGAGTCTGAATTTCGAATCAACTCAAATCTTTCTCTATTGTGATACCACAATCCAACATTTTATGTATGCTTCAAGTACCTCAATATTCTCTTAGTTGCCTTCAAATGACTCTCTCTAAGTGAGGCTTGAAATCTAGCACACATGTATACACTAAACATCACATCTGGCCTTGATGCAATCACATAGAGTAGGCTTCCAATTATAGATCAATACATCTTTTGATCCACCATATTGCCACTAGCATTACTATCCAAGTTTCTATTTGTCCCCATAGGTGTACTAATAGCTTTAGCATCATCCATTCCAAATTTCTTGAGCATGTCTTTGATGTACTTGCCTTGACTCACAAATATGCCATTCTCATTTGTTTGATTTAAAGACCAAGGAAGTAACTAAGCTCTCCAATCATGGACATCTCAAACTCATTAGCAATCATCTTTCCAATCTCTTCACAAAAATCATGATTGCTTGATCCCAATATAATGTCATCAACATAGGTTTGCAACACAAATAAGTCATTGCCTATCTTCTTGGTGAAGAGAGTGATGTCAACCTTACCCATCTTGAACCCTTTAGAGAGTAAAAAAATCTCTCAATCTCTCATACCATGCTCTAGGTGCTTGCTTCAAACCATACAAAGCTTTTCTTAGCTTGTAAATATGGTTGGGCTTCTTCTCATCTTCAAAACTAGGAGGTTGCTCAACATAGACTAACTCATTGATATATCCATTTAAGAAAGCACTTTTCATATCCATTTGATATAGCTTGATGTTATGGGCACAAACATAGGCTAACAAGATTCTAATTGCTTCTAATCTTACAACCGGGGCATATGTTTCTCCAAAGTCAAGACCTTCAACTTGAGTGTAACCTTGAGCCACCAATCTTGCTTTGTTCCTTACTACTATCCCATCTTGATCTTGCTTGTTATGAAAGACCCATCTTGTTTCAATTACATTATGATCCTTAGGCTTCTCAACTAACTCATATACTTTATTTCTTACGAAGTTGTTTAGCTCTTCATGCATAGCATTTACCCAATTGACATCCCTCAAAGCTTCTTCTATCTTCTTTGGCTCTATTTGAGACACAAATGATAAATGCTCACAAAATGAGGCCAATCTTGATCTAGTTTGTACACCTCTTTGAATATCACCAATTATAGGATCCAATGGGTGATCTCTTGCAATATTGTTTGGTTAGAGTATTTGCACTTGATTGATTGCACTTGGTTGATCATGATATGATGTACTAGCTTGTTGATCTTGAACTTGAGTACCACTTATACTAGCTTGAGTTTGATTATGAGAACCACTAGCTTACACATTTGAGGTAGGGAGCACTTGATCTTTGTCATCTTCAACTTCAATCACTTCTCTAGGCCTTATATTAGTAATATCCATCTTCTTTATTGCATTGGCCAATTGAGTGCCTCTCACATTCATCTAGATTCTTATCTTCCTCTTAGGAACCTTTTGTTTCATCAAATTCCACATCATAGACTTACTCAAGAGTACCACTAGCCAAATTCCAAACTCTATAAGCGTTGCTCGTAGTGGAGTAACCAAGCAAGAAGCTTTCATCACATTTCTATTCAAACTTGCTCAATCTTGTGCCTTTATTCAATATATAGCATTTGCAACCAAACACCCGAAAGTATGTAATATTTGGCTTTCTATCATTCAATAGCTCATAGGGTGTCTTCTCCATTATTGAGTGACAATAGAGGCAGTTGCTATAGTAGCAAGCCATGTTGATTGCTTCGGCCCAAAATGAATGACTCACATTGTACTCACTATGCATAGACCTTGCTATATCAATGAGTGTTCTATTCTTCCTTTCAACAAGGCTATTTGATTGTGGAGTGTACTTGGTCAAGAATTGATGCCTAATTCCAAACTCATCACAAAGCTCATCAACCCTTGTATTCTTGAATTCACTTCCATTGTCACTTCTCACTTTCTTGATGGTTGCTTCAAACTCATTGTGTATTCTCTTGACAAATGATTTGAATGTTGTAAGTACATTACTCTTGTCAACAAGAAAGAAGACTCATGTGTATCTAGTGAAATCATCCACAATCACAAATCTATATTTATTTCCACCAATGATAGTGTATATGGTTGGTCCAAATAAGTCCATATGCAATAACTCAAATGCCTTGCATGTGCTCATGATGCTCTTCTTAGGATGCGTGTTGCCAACTTGCTTTTCGGCTTGACATGCACTACATAGCTTATCTTTCTCAAATATGATATCTTTCAAGCCTCTAACTAGGTCATACTTAATCAATTTGTTCAATTGCTTCATTCCAACATGACCAAGCCTTCTATGTCATAACCAACCCATGCTAGACTTAGTGAACAAAAATGTTGTCAAATGAGCTTTACTAGCATTGAAATCAACTAAGTATAGATTCTCATATCTAATGCCTTTGAAGATTAAGTTAGAGCCATTTACACTTATGATCTCTATATCATCAACTCCAAATATGCACTTGAAACCAAGATCACAAAGTTGAGCTACCGACAATAGGTTGAAGTTCAAGCTCTCTACTAGTAGCACATTGGAAATGCTCAAATCATTGGATATTGTAATCTTACCAAGCCCTTTGACCTTGCCTTTGTCATTGTCACCAAATGTGATACTATCATAACCATTGCTATCATTTGTGTTGATTGAATTGA
Source organism: Miscanthus floridulus (assembly GCF_019320115.1). Taxonomy (NCBI): domain Eukaryota; kingdom Viridiplantae; phylum Streptophyta; class Magnoliopsida; order Poales; family Poaceae; genus Miscanthus; species Miscanthus floridulus. Next base: position 37,615 of record NW_027097308.1, read on the forward strand.
ACATTCTTGAATCACTGGTCATGTGTTGTGTGCACCCACTATCAAGCACCCAATGCCTTCCTCCAGCTTTATAATTGACCTACAAAAGAAGATCAATTCCTTTTAGGTAACCAAACTTGCTTGGGTCCTTGAAGGTTAGTTACCAAGGTGTTTGGTACTCAAATAGCCTTCTTCTTTGGGCCCATAATTGGTGTACCAATGAACTTAGCCTTCATACCATTGGCACCCTTAACAAGCATGTAACAAGAATCAAAATAAATTGAGGATACATGAGCATTGTTCTTGTTCTTTTGGCAATTTTGCTCTAGGTGCCCAACTTGCTTGCATCTATTGCAAAATCGACCATTGCTCTTCACAAAGCTAGCCTTGGGAGTAGCAAAGGTTGTCTTGCCTTTCTTGAGGGTATAGCCCAATCCCTCTTTGTTAAGAGAGAACCTTTAGCTACTCAAGCACTTTAGCAAGCGGGCCTCACCGCCATAGGCCTTGCCTAGGGTGTGAGTGAGCTCATCCACCTCTCTCTTGAGAGTCTCATTCTCAACCATTAGTGAGGCATCACAAGTGAAACCATCACTAGTAGCAGAGGTAGAAGTGGTGGTGGTGGTGGATGATGAGCTACAAGAAGGGTTAGTGGGAGCAATAACAATAGGTTCATAGAAAGATTCATCAATTATGTCACATGTTATGCCCACATCACATGACACTACAACCCTTACCTTATCTTGTTCAAGAAGCAAGGAGTGAGCTTTCTCAAGCTTAGAGTGAGCCTTTCCAAGCTTCTCATGGGCTTCCATTAGCCTCTCATGAGTAGCATTGAGCTCATCAAAGGATTGCTCAAGAGCACTAAGCTTCTTTTGCAATTCTTTGCACTTCTTATTCTTTTTGTTAATTATTGAATCGGCTTGTTGTAGCATGTCTACAAGTTGTTCATTAGAGAATTCATCATCATCACTATCACTTTCATTTTCTTTTTTATTTTCACTATCATCATCACTTTCATCATATTTTACCATGTGGCCCTTAGCCATGAAGCATAATGGAGTGTCAAATAGTGAAGGCTTGTTGTTGATAGCAACACTTGCAAGAGCCTTCTTCTTGGATGCCTTCTTGTCATCATCACTTGAGTCATCATCATCTGAAGAAGCATCACTATCCTATGTCACCACATAGGAGCCACCCTTCTTTTTCTTCTTGAAGGTCATCTTCTTCTCCTTTTCTTTCTTTTCCTTCTTGTCCTTCTTCTTCTCATTTTCTTCATTGTCACTATTGTAGGGACATTCTGCTACAACATGATCGAAACTCTTGCAATTGTAGCATAGTCTCACATACTCCTTTTTCCTAGTGTGATCTCTTCTTTTTCTTGCACCATAGCCCTTCTTCTTCATCATCTTGCCAAACTTGCGCATAAACAGAGCTAGTGCTTCATCATCACTATCATCATTGGAGCATTCTTCGTCACTTGATTCTTCTTTCTTAGCCTTGCCCTTGCTCTTGTTCTTGGATGAGGTGCTAGCCTTGAATGCTACACTCTTCTTCTTCTTGTCTTCATCTTCCTTCTTCATAACCTTATCATCATCATCATTATATTGATCATCAGTCATGACATCTCCAAGTACCTCATTGGGAGATACATCCTTCAATCCACCTCTAAAGATGATAGTTCTCAATGTCTTGAATCTCTTTACCAAGCACATTAAGAACTTGTGAGAGAAGTCCCCATCCTTCACCTTCTCACCCAAACTCTTGAGATCACTGATGATGACTTGTAGCCTATAGAACATCTCCGGAATAGACTCATCATCTTTCATCTTGAAGTTTGATAGCTTGTCTTTGAGCATGTAGAGCTTGGCACTTTTTACCATTGAAGTGCCCTCATATGTTTCCTCTAATCTCACCCAAACTTCACTTGCCTTCTCAAGATCTTTAATTTGCTCAAACACCTTTGAATCAATGCTATTATATATTGTGTTGAGTGCCATGGTATTGCATTGTTTGTTGATCTTGTCATTGTCGGTGAGATTGGTAGGGTCAAGAATCACAAACTCATTCTCTGCTACATCCCACACCTTGTCATTGATTGAACCAAGGTATATCTTCATCTTTCTCTTCCAATAGTCAAAAGATATGCCATCAAAGAACGGTGGTTTACCCCCAACATGATTGAACACTATTTGAGCCATATTTTGCACCGAAGGTTGTTAAGCCATGAATCAAACGGTGACCATGGCTCCGATACCACTTGAAAGGTCCTAATTGGCTAGAGGGGGTGAATAACCTAATTTAAAAACTATAAACCACTAGACAAACTTGTTATACAACTAAAAGGCTATAAAGTTTTTTGCACTAGCTCTAACAAGTGTTGCAAGCCTCCTATCTAAACAATTCTAGTTGCTATAATCTCTAAGACAATCAATGGCTAAGTCACTAAGAGCTCTCAAAAACTAGCTACAGTAAAGAGCTCAACTAGGTGAGAAGCTAAACTAGCAAAGGTAATACAAGCTCTCAAAACTAATTATACTAAAGAGCTTGTTATAACTAGTTTGCATGAAGTAAAGAGAGGATGGAGAAGTTTATACCGTCGTGTAGAGGTGATGAACCAATCAACCAATCAACACAATATGAATACCGGGTGAAATCTAATGGCAAGAGACAATCAATTTTTCTCCCAAGGTTCACGTGCTTGCCGGCACGCTAGTCCTTGTTGTGTCGACCAACACTTGGTGGTTCAGCGGCTAAGAGGTGTTCCATGAACCTCGTCCACATAATTGGACACCGCAAGAACCTACCACAAGTGAGGTAGCTCAATGACACAAGCAATGTACTAGAGTTGCCTTTGGCGCTCCGCCGGGAAAGGCACAAGACCCTTTACAAGCAACCGATCGAGGCCGAAGATAATCACCAACTCTGTTCAATGATCCTCCAATCACCGAGCCATCTAGGTGTCAACAAACACCAAGAGTAATAAGCTCATAATCAGCCCAAATCACCCAACTAGTGCCACAAGATGATGCAACTCAATACAATGCACTAGAGGCTCTCCAATCTCACTCATGATGATGAAATCAAGTGAACAAGTGAGTGGAGTGTGTTGCTCAGCTTCCAAAGGGTGTGCACAAGTGTATGAGGTGCCAAGAGAGTGGCCAAGGCCGACCACACCCTCTATTTATAGCCACACAAGCAAATAGAGCAGTTACCCCTTTGGAGTTGTTTTTGCGAGGGCACCGGACAGGGCGGTACGATCACCGGATAGGGGGTGACGATGCCCCCAATGGTTGAATTCCAACGGTCGACCAACAGCTAGTTGGTCACCGGACAGGGTGATGGTGGCATCAAACAGGGTGTGGCGGTGCCACCCTAGCTGAGCCCCCCAAAACCCTACTCTCTAGATAATTAGGGCAGTGCACCGCCACCCCACGATGGTGACCACGGTGGTGCCCTTTCGGCCCTAACTCCAGCAAGCCCTAGCCTCGGTTAAAAAGCGGCAGTGGCACCGAACAGCACCGATGGTGCACCATCACGCACATGGCGGTGCACACCGTCATGTCCGGTGACCACCTTAAAGTTGCTGCTCTCGGCCATGTCTAGGCGGGCACCGGACAGGCTTGGGCGGTGCACCGCCTCACCCATGGTGGTGACCACCCTGAGGTAAAAACCTCTGTTAGCTACGTTTTCGATTCTCGATTCGATCCACAAGCAGTCTAACACTACTTTGCAAGCGATGCTAACTCTCAAAGTGTATTCTCAAAACATGTTAGAGCCAAGTTAGCATTACTCAAAACATTTTTGATAAATATTTTTGCTTGCTCTCCGATGTGCACTAGGCCTAAATGCAATGCATGAAGTCCAACACCTAGTGGCACTAGATGACCGAATTGTCTAGTTAAGAACCTCTCTTAATAGTATGGCCATCTACTCTAAATGTGATCATACTCTCTATAGTGCCTTGATCATCGAAACAAAACCCCTATTTATACCTTTGCCTTGATCTTCATAGGGTTTTGTTTTTCTCTTTCTCCTTTTCCAAGTTGAGAACTTGATCATCATCACATGTGGCCATCTCATCATTTCATGTGATCAACATTACCATTTGAGTGCCACCATGCTCCTCACTTGGATTGCACCAACCTAGCTCATATCACAACTCATGACAAAGGTTAGTGCTAGGTTTCATCAATTATCCAAAACCAAACTAGGGCTTTCAGTGTCATAGAATGTATACCTAGTAACACTTTTACTAGTCTACTGGAACTATCTTGTGTTGCAGCGATTCTCTGCTGTGGCACTTTTTTAGTTGTAGTAACGCTTCTATATCGTGGTAGAATTACATAGTACATAACAAAAGGAATACATGGTTTGTAACATTTTTCTTATATATTGTAACATGTTTAAATGATTATGAATCAAATATTCATTTTACACATACATGTGGTCCACAGATTATCGCATAATCACATTAACATAACACATTTCAGAATCACATAGACCAAAACTTTCAATAATTATAGCAAGATCCACATATCGTATGAAGGTTTCAAGCATAGTGCTTGTTAGATCAAGTGATAGTATATGTACATCATAATATGGCTCTGGAGACCAAAAAACACATAGTATTGAATAGTATAAGTCCATACCAGAAAAGAAAATTCAATAACTCATATTGTTAAATTACATTGCTTCTACATCCATTCTTTGTTGGAAACTAGGCATGAGCCTCACTAATGACTCATCTTTTCACAACAGAATGATTGATACGCATTTTGTAGAATTGATTTCCTGTCTTTAATTCCACCAACAATGGCTTTTGGATTGGATCAGTGCTCAAAATAGTTACATAGGCCACAATAGCCTTATTTGGGTATTTGGAAGTCATCAGTTGCATTGTGGACCCAACCTACATTAATCTGACATAATCTCTTAGTGACCAACAAGACTTAGTTGTGTATCGAGATAATGATGTTAGAGCAAGTGGTATTATGTTCATCTACCTTCATTAGAGAAGGTTGTAGTCTCTCCAAGCACTCCTTGATGATCCTTGCACATATAAAATGAAGTATGATATGTATAAAATATACATTGTTACCATTGTTGGTTCTTGGTTTTTATGGTGTTTTTTATTGTTTTTGAGTTATGCAATAACTCTATCTTGCATTCTAGAATGCTTCATGAGTTGTCTTATTTCCTCCAACATGTGAGTATTTACATCATATGATGAGCCATCTATTATAACTATATTAATGCCCTTGAAACGATGTGTTGTTTGATCATAAACTTGTTTAGGAATTGGAAGTAACCCATGCCATGTACATGTCTAGCTTTCTCTTCTCCCAAACACTTGATGTGTAATGCACCACCTTCCCACACAACTCTTCTCTCGGTTTTTGTGCTAACTATGGTTGTGTTCAGAAGATTTTCCAATTGAACCTACAAGTAAGAAATCCTTGCATTAGAAAAAACAAACAATTTTGTATTTGCACATATATGATATGTATGTAGCATACCACTGGCTCATTTGTCCCAAAGATCGAATTCGCAAAGAAGGGTATTTTTATCTAAGGAGAAAGATTTTTTTAATAAGGAGAAGGGCAGAGTTGATCAGCATTGCTAATTTTTTATCAGAAAAGAAGCCACTAAAATACACCCCCACGAGGCTATGGACCATGATCCTTCACCCCTCCAATCTCTCCTCTCATTGGTCCTTGCCCTCTCACACGGATCGTTGAGCCCCATCCAACAGCTCACATCAACTGAAACCAATACCACACAACGCTCCAGATAGCAGCACCGCCCTCCACACAACGAAAACACAAACGCACACAAGCACACGGCGCAGGGAAAAACTCGAAGAAATCGAACGCGAAAGAGGGTGACGAGGAAGGAGAGGAGAGAAATAGAGGTGGGGAAGAAGAGAGCATGAGAGCTTGATTGGAGATGGATGACGGAGCAAAGGTGTTGAAGAAGGCCCTGACGGGGCGTCGCAGCGGCGGCGGCCACAAGAAGCCGGTCTCTCGCTCCGCGAAGGTTGGCCTGGTTCCAATACAAATTCATTCAAACAATAATTACTCATTAAAACTATTAACATACAATGAACTAAATGTACATTATTATTCTTGAATACAAGAAACCAGCTAATAACCTTTTCCCCGAACGAAAGTAGATTGCCATTGTCACTAAATTTAGACTCACATATTCCTTTATTTCACTAAAGAGAAGAAATGGAGTAGTATGAGTTATTATAAAAAAAACTTTATAGATAAAAATATTATTTTCACAGTCAAGTGATTTTATCAAATTCTTGTTTGGTGCGGTGCATTGAAATCTATGAAAATTTCAAACAATATTAAAGTCAAGAGACTAAATTAGATAAAAACATGGAAAAATATCAAATATCTTTCCTTTAAAATGCACTGCTTGGTTTAGAGAATTGCCACGTTGCACAATTTTTCTAGAAAGATTAAAAATTTGAGTAACACATTTCCATAGAGAGTTCCAAATTAAAATATACTCGGTTACCATTGTTGGTTCTTGATTTTTATGGTGCTTTTGATTGTTTTTTAGTTATGGAATAACTCTGTCTAGCGTTCTAGAATGCTCTTTGAGTTGTCTTATTTTCTTCCAACATGTGAGTCTCTGCATCATATGACGAGTCATCTATTATAACTATATTAATGCCCTTGAAATAATGTGTTGTTTGATCATAAACTTGTTTAGGAATTAAAAGTAACTCCATGTCATGTACTTGTCCAGTTTTCTCTTCTCCAAACACTTGATGTTTAATGCATCACCTCCCCACACATCTTTGTCTCGCTATTTTGTGCTAACTATGGTTGTGTTCATAAGATTTTCCAATTGAACCTACAAATAAGAAATCCATAAATTTGAAAAAAGAAACAACTTTGTATTTGCACATATATGATATGTTGGGATAGGTTCGCGGGGTGGTGTAGATCATGCTGGTGCGGTCTGCCTCGCTGGAGCATCACCGCCGGCGCGTTTTGGCTGACCGGAGCTGGTAGCGCCGCCGTGTGCCTTGTTCTGTGTCGCTGACACTGGGGTCTGGCTGTCAGTGAGAGAAGGGAGAGCACAGTGAGATTTGTATTTTCTAGATTTTAAATAGTGCAGTAACTTTGGAAATTTATAGGAAAATAATTATAGCTATAAAAATTCTGAAAATTTATGTGTAGCTTCTGTACATGTTCTAATATGGTTTAAAAATATGAAACTTGAAATTTGAATAAATTTTTAATGTTCAAAAATTCAGTCAATTAATTAATAAATGTTATTTCCATGATTTTTGTAGGCCACTGTATAACTACAAAAATTATGAAAATTGTTTTGGTACACTAATTTGCCATGAGGAAGCTTACATAAAATTTTGAGGTCATTTGGAACAAGTTCATTTTTGGCCTTATTTCCAAATTAATTCAAAAATGTATTAAAGCAAACCCTAAGTGTTAGGTTAGAGTTTGATCTTGTTTTGGTCATGTTTTGTGACCATTAGGGTTTCAAGATCAATTTAGTCAAGTCACTTGTATGGTCCTTAATGGTAGATTTGCAAGTTGGTTTTGTTGGCTTACAACTGTACCGTGAAGGATAGTTGTATTCAAGGTGTTATTATATTCCATGCACCATGAAAGCATCATGTTTACATTATCATCATGTTGAAGCATATGCTATTATTTCATGTAGAATTCGAGAGTGAACTAATTCTAGTTGAGCAAGTTGTGGAAGAATCCTTGGTTGTCTTGGGATTTGATATTTGTGGTACTGATCTAGAACCCGAGATCATCAATGAAGGCAAGCCCCGGTTTATGCATTAAACCCTTACATTGTTTACTTTGAAAAGTTTATCACCTATGTTACCTATTGCATTAAGTTGATTTATTCAAATGTTACCTACTTGATGCATTGCCTACCTTGTTAATTGTTTACCATCCTTGAAGATGATTTCATTTACAAAGGCATAGAATGCTTATTATGCTTTATGATAGGCTTTCAAAGTAAAAGTTTCAATACAATCAAAGATGGCATACTAGCCAAAGAAAGAAAGAAGATAGAATGAACTAGAGACTAGTCGGGTGACTAATCTTGAATGTTGGGTAATGTTGCCAACTATGTCGCTTAAAGGCCACTCATTGTGGATCTTCTGAACGAGACACTTTGTAGTACTGGTCACATACTCTGGTAAGCCTACTTTGGCTAATCTGATACTAAGGTGAATGCCCATGCACTAGGAGTGGAGAGATGGCAGGAGTAGCATGTACCCTCATGGCTAGAATGTGGTCAGATTTGAGGTGTGCTATGCTCTCGGGTGGCGTGGATACGGCTTAGTATAGGAGGATCCGGTAGCAAGGTTGATATATGCAAGATTAAGTTCTACATATGTTGTGTGATAAGGAATCCCTAGCTGGGACTTGAATCAATTCCAATTGCCGGTGCTCCGTAGATATGGAGACTCGATTCATTATAGAAGCAATGTAGGACTGGTGAATTACTAAAACATGAGAAAAAGAATGGAATGAGAAGGCTTGGAATATGGGAAATGTACACTTAGTTTGAGATACTGAACTAAAAGGACTTAGGGGTAAAACTTGAAAATAGGATGAAGAATAGTAAGCTTTGGCAAAGAACTTTTGAATCTTGCTACATCCTTACCTTACCCCAACACCTGCATCTTTAAAGTCATTCACCCCCTGTTACATCGGGTCAGTCTTATTGAGTACTTTTGTACTCAGGGTTTGTTAACCCTTGTTGCAGGTGAGTTGCATGCATAGGCTTGTTTTGGTCCCTGTTGCATGTCTGTGTTTGAAGTCAATGACGATGAGGAATGATGAATGGCCTTTGGACAAGGCACTAGTTTGTATGATAAATAATGTTAATATAATATTATCCCGCTACTACGGTTGTATGTCACTTATGGTTTTGTAAGTTTGAAACAACTGGTTTGTAAACTATATTATCTTAAGACTTCCGCTATATTTTACTCTGATGTATATATTTGAATAAACTGTTATAATCTGCAATGTCTATGATTGGGATCCTGTTCAAAAAAGATTCGTGGATGATTCAGGTTTCCTGAGGACACCCGACAGACTTGTTAAGTTGTTCGGAACTCATGTACGCTATCAGAGGTCTGTTGAGACAACGATAGATGCACATGGGCCCGATTTCTTAGGAGGTTCTACCACACTAGTAAGTCCTTAGGGATGACCAAGCTAGAATGTCTTCATCAGGGTTTCCATTTACCGTGCCACCACTGCACCTCCACCCTAGGCTCCTCCCATCACAGGTTCACACCCCGGGCCACCTCATATACCATTTACCCACCATAGGTATCCATTCCACGGGTGCCCAGGTAGCACCCCACGGCAAGACTTGCCCTAGGCTCGTCGTATATTCCAACTTGGTCGACACGACCCTCACCCTCCATGCACCCAAGTCACACACGCAACACTCTCCCCATAGTCCAGATAACACCAGTTTCCACCATGCATCAATGTAGTACAAGCATAGTAGAAGTATAAGCAATGAAATATAGCAGCAAGCGTGTGTCTAGCCTAATAGCAGGGTAAGCAGGGGTAAGGTTGTGTCAAGGTAAAGGCCATCAAGTAAGCATACTACCATGTAGTCCTATCATAGTGTGATTATAACAATAAAGTAAAGCAATAGCAGCTCTATATTAGCCATGCGTAATAGGTGCTACGAGATTGGGTGGGATGTGGCACCTTTAGTGAAGTCATCTCCGTACTCCTCATGGTACTCTCGGTCCTCGTCTGGCTAGTTCTCCTCCGAGTCTGCAAATGAACGCATTATAGTCACGTTAACAACATCTATAGAATAGCACAAAAAGCAATGAAAATTTAAAAGAGCCAAATGCACTCAAACATGGGTTTATTGTGTAGAGCTCGATTTTTAGATGAATTTTGGTCCTGGTCTTGTATTTTTCTGAGTTCGTATGAATTAGTTATGAATTTCTAAAGTTTCAATCATTTCTGAAAATGGGAAAAGGCTGAATTAATATCATGCTAACACGTGTCACGCTCCTATTGGTCCACGTGGCATGCTAATGTCAGCATGACGTCATTGTCTCGGTTCTAGTACTGACAGGTGGGGTCCCGCATGGCGGTGTCACTGACATGTGGCCCCGGTCAATGGACAATGTTGACCGGTCAATGGCCAATATAGGTCGAGCCTCGACTGGGCTGGTTGGGCCTGGATTTGGGCCAGGCTTGGCCCGTCATGTGGCGCGTGCTGGTGCGGCCACGTCATCTTACTAGGCCACTAACGGGTCGTGATCCACGGGTGTAGGTGAGGCGCGGTTCATGGTGAACCCACCTACGTTGGTCCATAGACCGTAGAGCCGGTCTATGAAGGACTTGGTCCACTTACTCCTTCCCAGGGTTCAGTTCACGTGCACGATGTGGTCATGGTCAGAGCTTGGTGGAGCTGCTCAGGACGTGGTCGACGTGGTCATGGTCGGAGCTCGGCGGAGCTGCTCGGGATGTGGTCATGGTCAAAGCTCAGCGAAGCTGCTTGGGACGTGGTCGATGTGGTCATGGTCGGAGCTCGGCAGAGCTGCTCAGGACGTGGTCGATGAGGGGAAAATCCCCTGCTCTTCCCCAATGGGGCCCCCGGCGATGGTGGGGTCACCGGCGAGCCTCTCGGGTAGTACTAGTGCACGATTAAGGTAGGCAAAAGCGTCGCCAAGCCTCGGCGAGGGCATCGGTGGGGTCAAGGTGGCGGCTGGGGCTTCCTAGGGTCCTGGACACAGTGAACGGCAGCGTGGGTTCGTCGACATGCATGGATAGGGCTATAGTGGTAGCGAGAGCCCAGTTGGAGGAGTGTGTGAGCTCCATGGTGCTTCTACGGCCATGGTGGACGTGTTGAAGGAGCTCTTGGTGCTCCTAGTGGCTCCGGCCACGGTGGTGGGGGCAAAGTAGAGGCGGTGGTGCTCTGATGAGGTGCGGTGCGGCAACGCAGGGCTCCGGTGGGCTTCTTCTTCGGCTAAGGTGAGCATAGTGTGTCTCTTGTCATGGCAGAGCCAGTCAGGGTGTCAATGTCGCCTTTACCGCAATATAAAAGATGTGGTGGTCTCACCATGGTTGTGCTCTCGGCCATGGTGAGCGTGCCTGTGCAAGTGCGCTCCTGCTCCGATGTACAATGTCATGGCTGGGGTCCTCCTTTTGGCTGATGGCAGCACGCATGGCGTGTCTTGGGTCTTGGCAAGCATGGCCATGGTGGTCTCCCTAGCTAACCAGTTGGGCTAGGCTAGAGCTCGAAGCTTCAGCAAGGTTTTGATCATGGTGGTGCACGTTCCATTTGGCTAGGGAGGTGGTCTTAGCAAGATGGCTCACTGTAGGGAGCTCAAAGGCGATGGTGGTGGTGCGGTGTCGATGGTGTAGCCGAGCTAGGACAGAGGTACTCGCCATCTTTCATGCATGTGGCTCCTCCCTTCTTGCTCTGGCAGTGGCGTCCTTCTCAGTGCCTCTCCTTCTCCTCCTTGCTTCTCCCTCCTCCCTCTCTCTCGGCTTGACGCTATGTGGTGCTATGCCACCAACGGCGACAGCGAATGGGCTGAGGGTTAGGGCTCATGGACGTTGGCTTTTATAGCCGAGCTCCAAGGGCTCTAATGGCGGACGGTGATCGAGCGGTGGTGATGCATGTGGCGCATTCGACGGCTCACGGGCGCGGGGCAGTTGTCATGGGGGTCACATGAGCGCTACACCAAGGGAACAGGGTCATGCTCTTTGCGTGACCTTGGGCCCACGCCTGCTGCTCCAGTCGGTTCCCGATCGAGGGAGAGGTCAGCGTGGGGAGGAAGAAGACCCTATTGCTGTGCGGCTGACAGAGGGGCCTATTTGCCAGCTTGTCCTAATGCAGCGGCATGCAGTGCGTGATGGCTGACGGGTGGGTCCGGCTTGTCAGTGACTTGTGCGCGCGTGGGCAGTAGGGTGTTGCTGGGCTATCTTCGTGGGCCGCGTGCACGAGTGGGAGGGCAGGCAGGCTGGCTAGCTGGGCCAGTCGAGCAGGCCTAGGCTGCTGCTGTTCCCTCTTCTTTCCTATTTCCTTCTCTTTTTCTATTTCTTTTTGTATTATGTATTTATGTTACACTACTTTCATGTATATAAATCAAGGTGGCATATTTCTCTTTTATTTGTTGCCAATTTGGTTAGGGTTTATCATAAATATTAAGTAAGTTTGTTAAACATCACATGAGGCAAAAGAATCCAAATCACAAGTGGGTTTAAGGATGTATGCATGATTTATTTATTTAGGAATTTAATTACACATGTGGCATAAAACCAAACTATGCTTATGATTTTAACCTAGTTGGGTCACATCCAACCCAAAACTAGGGTTTGGCTTCTACATGTGTCACTCATCATCACATAGGGCTAAAACAAAAATTTTGTAGTTGTGATTTTTGGTGTGTGGATTTTTGGGTTGTTATAGTTATGGTACTAATGAACATGGATATCATGTTTTCAATAAAACCACCGGTTTGATTAAAATCGCGGTAGACATGACTTTCGATGAAACCGATGGCTCTCAAAAGGAGCAAGTCAATATTGAGATTGTAGGTAATGAAGAAGCTCCACATAAGGCCTTGCAATTGGTGAAGTAAAGACCATCGAAGATGAAGATGATGACAATATTGTGCATGTTGATCTTGATCCAGCCACTCATCATGTTTGATCCAATGAACATGGTGAAGCTTCTACAATAAGAAATGATCAAGATAGGAGATCAAATGAAACACAAGGTCATCCTCATGAAGACGGTGTCAATAATAAGCAGGCTCAATCTCAACTCAACAATGAAGAAAGAAGTGAAGCCAACCCTCCAATCGATCATGACCATGATGACAAAGATGATGGCCCCATTCAAAGATCAACTCAAGTGCCACATCCTAGAGTGCATCAATCAATTCAATGGGATCATCCTATTGATAATATATTGGGGAGCATCCGATGAGGGGTAACGACACGTTCTTGTTTAGCAAGTTTTTGTGAACATTACTTGTTTGTTTCTCCTTTGGAACCTCATAGGGTGGAAGAGGCACTTGATGATCTGGATTGGATGATAGCCATGCAAGAGGAGTTGAACAACTTCACTCGGAATGAAGTTTGGTCCTTAGTGGAAAGTCTAAAGCAAATTGTGATTGGAACCAAGTGGGTCTTCCACAACAAGCAAGATGAGCATGGTGTGGTGACAAGGAACAAGGCAAGGTTGGTGGCTCAAGGATTCACTCAAATTGAAGGCTTGGATTTTGGGGAGACCTATGCACCGGTGGCTAGACTAGAATCGATTCGTATTCTACTTGCCTATGTTGCTCATCATTATTTTAAGCTATATCAAATGGATGTGAGGAGTGCATTTCTCAATGGCCCCCTATCCGAGTTGTTGTATGTAGAGCAACCACTGGGCTTTGAAGACCCTAAGTATCCAAATCATGTTTACAAGCTCGACAAGGCGCTCTATGGGCTCAAACAAACCACTAGAGCTTGGGATGATTGTTTGAAGGATTTCCTACTCAAACAAGAGTTTGAGATAGGAAAGGCCGATGCTACTTTATTTACTCTCAAAGTCAATAATGATATCTTTGTTTGTCAAATATATGTCGATGACATAATATTTGGTAGTACTAATGTGACTTTTTGTGAGGAATTCACTAGGATAATGATGAATAGGTTTGAGATGTCCATGCTAGGAGAGTTGAAGTTCTTTCTTGGATTTCAAATCAAGCAACTCAAGGATGGCACATTCATAAGTCAAACCATGTACACCAACAACATGTTGAAGAAATTTGACATGGACAAGGCCAAGCCCATCAAGACACCTATGCCAACCAATGGACAACTTGACCTTGATCAAGGAGGAAAGGACATCGATCAAAAGGTATATCGCTCCATGATTGGATCCCTCCTTTACCTTTGTGCATCTAGGCCTGATATCATGCTTAGCATGTGCATGTGTGCAAGATTTCAAGCTAATTCGAAAGAATGCCATTTGCTGTCCATTAAGAGAATTTTTTGATATTTAGTACACACTCCTAATCTTGGCTTGTGGTATCCTAAAGGTTCCACCTTTGAGTTACTTGGCTATTCCAATTCGAATTATGTCGGTTATAAAGTAACCTGAAAAAAGTACCACCGGGACTTGTCAATTCATTGGTAGGTCCTTGGTGTCTTGGAGCTCGAAGCAAAATTATGTTGCTCTATCCACCGCCAAAGCCGAGTATGTGGCGATCGGTGCATGCTGTGCCCAACTACTTTGGATGAAGCAAACCCTCAAAGACTTTGCTTGTGAGCTAACCAAGATTCCCCTTATGTGTGACAATGAGAGTGCCATTAAGTTGGCAAACAACCCCATAAACCACTCTCCAACAAAGCACATAAACATTCGGCATCACTTTTTGAGAGACCACAAAGCCAAAGGAGATATCGCAATTCATCATGTGAGCACCGAAAAGCAACTAGTTGATATCTTCACAAAGCCCCTAGATGAGTCAAGATTTTGTGCTTTGAGGAGTGAGCTAAATATCATTGATTCTAGTAATGTGGCTTGATGTCTTGCACATGCTTTGTTTGAACAAGCTAGGAGAAAACAATTGTGAAAATATTGTGTGACACTTTCAAAATCTAATTTATAGTTTTCATATGTGACTATTGCTTTGTGCAATGTTTGAAACCTAGTCACATGTGAAAATGATGTGTCCATCATATTTTTGCCCCATATGACATGGTGAGCTCAAGGTAGGACGTTTCTGAAATTTCCTATGTTGGAAGTCCCAGCTCAGGTCAGAAGTTCCGACAGCCGGAAGTCCTAGCTCTAGGGCCAAAACTACTGACTGCCAAAAGTTCTGGCTCATGTCAGAACTTCCGATGCAGATCTACATAGATGGTTTCTTTTTAATCGTGCATGTTGACCTAGGGTTCTTTTTTTACCCCTGCTCCACCCACACGCCACCGTCCCATGCCCGCCCCTACGTTGCCACCGCGCCCCCGCATCGCCTGCCGCCACCGTCGTGCATGTGCCTTAGGAGCTCTGGCTCTGCTCGGGACTCCCGGTGCTGCTGCCTCCACTCGACGCCATTATCTTCTCTACCTCCCTATGCTCATCATCGCCCCTAGTGGTGGAGGCCATCCACTCGTTGCAAGAGTTGCTTCCTATCATGGATTTCCTCATTGGTGCTGTAGATTTGGTGTTTCTCCTATTCTTCCTCTCCTTCCCAAGGTACAACCTCCATGGCTAACTAAAAGGTCCTAATGGCTAGAGGGGGGTGAATAGCCTAATAAAAAATTCTACAACAACACTTAACAAAAGGTTAGACGATTATGAGGCGAAGCGAGTGTTGCGCTAGCCTACTCAAAATGCAAGCCACCTACCACAATTCTAGTTTAGATAAAGTTTATCCACACAATAGCAAAGACACTACCCTATGTTAGTGTGCTCTCAGAGACTAACTAAAGAGCTACACCAACCAAGCAAACAAGCTCTCACAACTAGTTACACTAAAGAGCTTGACAACTAGTTTGCGATAAAGTAAAGAGAGTGATCAAGAAGGTTATACCGTCGTGTAAAGGAACCAATCAATTACAAGGATGAATAACAATGAAGACCAATCACCTCGAAATCAATGATGAACACAATGATTTTTACCAAGGTTCACTTGCTTGCCGGCAAGCAAGTCCTCGTTGTGGCGATTCACTCACTTGGAGGTTCACGCGCTAATTGGCATCACACGCCAAACCCTCAATAGGGTGCTGCACAACCAATACAAGATGAGGATCAAACAAGCCACGAGCAATCCACTAGAGTACCTTTTGGCTCTCCACCAGGGAAAGGTCAAGAACCCCTCACAATCACCATGATTGGAGCCGAAGACAATCACCACCCTCCGCTCAACGATCCTCGCTGCTCCAAGCCATCTAGGTGGCGGCAACCACCAAGAGTAACAAGTGAAATCCACAGCAAAACATGAACACCAAGTGCCTCTAGATGCAATCACTCAAGCAATGTACTTGGATCACTCCCAATCTCACTATGATGATGAATCAATGATGGAGATGAGTGGGAGGACTTTGGCTAGGCTCACAAGGTTGCTATGTCAATGAAAATGGCCAAAGATATGAGCCATAGCTGTCCATGGGGCTTAAATAGAAGTCCCCACGAAATAGAGCCATTGTAATACTTCACTAGGCACACTGCACTCTGACCGGACGCTCCGATCCAACTGACCGGACGCTAGCCCTCAGCGTCTGGTCGCCCGATGGACGCCACGTGTCACTAGCTTCAAATGCTGTTCATTAGATTTCAATGGCTATGAAGCTGATCGGACGATCTGGCAAAACTGACTGGATGCTAAAGCCCTAGTGTCTGGTCGAGTACAGTAAGGGTCCAAATCTATTTTTCCTCGACCGGACACATTTGGTCCACCTCGACCGGACATAGCCCAGCGTCCGGTGGAGTACCCTAGCCACTGTACCGCCAAGTCAGCGTGACCAGACGTAGGTAGTCAGCGTTTGGTGCATTCAGATCCAGCGTCCGATCACTTGACCAACGCTGGCATCTCCTTTGTCATCTTCACCCTTGCTCAAATGTGCCAACCACCAAGTGTATCACCTTGTGCACATGTGTTAGCGTATTTTCATAAACATTTTCAAGGGTGTTAGCACTCCACTAGATTCTAAATGCATATGCAATGAATTGGAGCATCTAGTGGCACTTTGATAACCGCATTCCGATACAAGTTTCACCCCTCTTAATAGTACGGCTATCAAACCTAAATGTGATCACACTCTCTAAGTGTCTTGATCACCAAAACAAAATAGCTCCTACAAGTTATACCTTTGCCTTGAGCTTTTTGTTTTTCTCTTTCTTCTTTTCAAGTTTAAGCCCTTGATCATCACCATGCCATCACCATTGTCATGCTATGATCTTCATTAGCTTCTTCACTTGAAGTGTGCTACCTATCTCATGATCACTTGATAAACTAGGTTAGCACTTAGGGTTTCATCAATTCACCAAAACCAAACTGGAGCTTTCAATCTCCCTTTTTTGGTAATTGATGACAACCCTTATACAAAGATATGAATTGAAATTCAATTGAATCCATGTTGCTTGCCCAAGCATATTTACCATGTGTAAAAGGATATGGACAAGTTTCATGAACCCCAAGTGGTAGCAATTGCGCCCCCTACATATGTGCTAAGAGTTTGGATTGTAGCTTGCACATATGCTTAGATAGGAAATATAGGAGTCAATGTCTACCACATGATGCTAAGGTATAAAAGATGGACCTTTGAAGCGTGATACCAATCGGAGTGCACCAATATACCATCCTTAGCACCATGGTTAGCTTAATACCACTTGGAAACATACTTTAGAAAGATACCACTTGTAAAGACTTACTTGGAAATGAAAGTTATCTAGTGATTTCATTTCATCATTCAATCTTACAACTAACATTCATCACACAAGCATAGAAGTTTAACTTTAATACTTGTGCCATGCAAGCAAACATATGAAATGCACATACAAATGCACCATACAAGTTCATGAGCTTGCTCCCCCTACTTGTGTGCTCAAAATTTTAATTGATTCATTTCCTTTGTCAATCTCTCCCCATATGTCAAGTTCTCCCCCTTTGTTGTCTTTTCACTATCTTAGTACACTAATATCTTCGTTTTTCTTCCCATATACTAATATCTTTGTTTCTCTCCCCCTTTGTCATCAATGACCACAAAGGTCTAAAAGGTGGATAGGTTGAGATTATCAATGTCAATCAATGGGGTGAGGATTATATTCCCAAATTTGGTTTAAACTAGAATGTTTGCCAAAGATATTTAACTCGGTTTGATCCAAGGACAAGCTTCTTCACACCTCCAAATAAGGGTTATCTTGTACCATGTTGAGTTAAACACTTAGAGCTCATATTCTAGATTAAACACAAGGTTTACAAGCCCATAAACATGTCATATGCTATCACTAGATCAAGTTAAGCATAGAAGCAATAGTGATACCATATAAACATCAAAATCATTTGATTTTCATGAATGAGCCTAATAAAATAGAACCATTTGAAAGGTCCTAATAAGATTGAAAATATTACTAAATGCACTAAACATGTCCTTAGCAAGGATGTATGCCATGCCAATCAACTTTTACCTTGAATTGCTCGAAGGAGAGGCATCAACACATATTTGAGAAATCTAATATGTTCAACTCATTCCTTAGCTCGCAAAACCTTTTCTCATCCAATGGCTTGGTGAATATGTCGGCAAGTTGATCTTCGGTGCCTACACTCTCAATGCAAATGTTCCCTTTTTGTTGGTGATCTCCTATGAAATGGTGGCGGACATCAATGTGCTTTGTTCTTACATGTTGCACCAGATTGTTGGTTAACTTGATTACACTCTCATTGTCACATAGCAATGGCACTTTCTTGAACTTAATTTCAAAGTCATTCAAGGTGGCCTTCATCCAAAGAATTTGTGCACAACAACTACCGGCGGATATGTATTCGGCTTCGGCGGTTGATAATGCAATACTATTTTGCTTCTTTGATGACCATGAAACAAGTGATCTTCCCAACAATTGACATGTGCCTGAGGTGCTCTTCCTTTCAACCTTGCATCCCGCATAGTCCGAGTCGGAGTAACCAACTAGCTCAAACTTTACTCCTTTGGGATACCACAAACCAACATTTGGTGTATGCTTCAAGTACCTCAATATCCTCTTTGTAGCCTTCAAATGACTTTCTCTTGGTGAGGCTTGAAATCTTGCACATATGCATACACTAAACATGACATTCGGCCTTGATGCGGTCACATAGAGTAGGCTTCCAATCATAGACCGATACAACTTTTGATCCACCATATTTTCACTTGCATCACTATCCAAGTTGCCATTGGTTCCCATTGGTGTGCTAATGACTTTGCTATCACTTATGCCAAACTTCTTGATCATGTCCTTGATGTACTTGCCTTGACTCACAAATGTACCATTCTTCAATTGCTTGATTTGAAGACCAAGGAAGTAACTCAATTCTCCAATCATGGACATCTCAAACTCATTAGCCATCATCTTTCCAAACTCATCACAAAAATCTTGATTTGTTGATCCAAATATGATGTCATCAACATAGATTTGCAACACAAACAAGTCTTTTCCAATCTTCTTGATGAAAAGAGTGGTGTCAACCTTACCCATGGTGAACCCTTTAGAGAGGAGAAAGTCCCTCAATCTCTCATACCATGCTCTAGGTGCTTGCTTTAAACCATACAAAGCCTTCTTCAACTTGTACACATGGTTGGGCTTCTTGTCATCTTCAAAACTAGGAGGTTGCTCTACATATACTTCTTCATTGATATAACCATTGAGAAATGCACACTTGACATCCATTTGATAGAGCTTGATGTTATGAGCACAAGCATAGGCTAGCAAGATTCTTATTGCTTCCAATCTAGCAACCGGGGCATATGTTTCTCCAAAGTCAAGACCTTCAACTTGTGTATAGCCTTGTGCTACCAATCTTGCTTTGTTCCTTACTACTATCCCATCTTAATCTTGCTTGTTTCTAAAGACCTATTTGATTCCAATCACATTGTGTCCCTTTGGTCTCTCTACTAATTCCCATACTTGATTTCTTGTGAAGTTATTCAATTCTTCATGCATAGCATTCACCCAATCAACATCCTTGAAAGCTTCATCTATCTTCTTTGGTTCAATGGATGACACAAATGAGAAGTGTTCACAAAATGATACCAATCTTGATCTTGTTTGCACACCTCTTGAAATATCACCAATGATTATATCCAAAGGATGATCTCTTGCAATACTTGTTGGTTGGAGCAATGGAACTTGATTGCTTGCACTTGCTAGATCATTGGGTTGAGATGATGTACTAGCCACTTGATCTTGATAAATGTCATGAGAGTCACTTGCACTAGCTTGATTTGTATCATCTTGCACATTTGAGTTAGAAAGCACTTGCACTTGATCATCTTCATCATCATTCACTTGCCTAGGCCTCAATTCACCAATATCCATGTTCTTTATGGCATTTGAAAGTTAAATACCTCTAGCATCTTCCAAGTTCTCATTCTCTACTTGTGAACCCTTGGTTTCATCAAATTCAACATCATGAACTTCCTCAAGAGTACCACTATCCAAATTCCAAACTCTATATGCTTTGCTTGTAGTAGAATAGCCAAGTAGGAATCCTTCATCACATTTCTTGTCAAACTTACCCAATCTTGTACCTTTCTTCAAGATATAGCATTTGCAACCAAAGACCCCAAAATATGCAATGTTAGGCTTTCTACCATTCAAGAGCTCATATGGTGTCTTCTCTTTCAATCGGTGACAATAGAGGCGGTTGCTACAATAGCAAGCCGTGTTGATAGCTTCGGCCCAAAAAGATTGACTCACATTGTACTCACTAAGCATAGACCTTGCCATATCAATAAGTGTTCTATTCTTCCTCTCAACAAGGCCATTTGATTGTGGAGTGTACTTGGCCGAGAATTGATGTCTAATTCCAAATTCATCACATAACTCATCAATTCTAGTATTCTTGAACTCACTACCATTGTCACTTCTAACTCTCTTGATGGTTGTTTCAAACTCATTGTGAATGCCGTTGACAAGTTATTTGAATGTTGCAAATACATCACTTTTGTCCACTAGAAAGAATACCCATGTGTATCTAGTGTAGTCATCCACTATCACAAATCCATATTTGTTACCGCCGATACTAGTGTACTGTGTTGGCCCAAACAAATCCATGTGCAATAACTCAAATGCTTTACTAGTGCTCATCATGCTTTTCTTAGGATGGGTGTTTCCAACTTGTTTGCCGACTTGACAAGAGCTACAAAGCTTATCCTTTTCAAACACAACATCTTTCAAGCCTTTAACTAAGTCATGCTTAACCAATCTATTCAATTGTTTCATTCCAACATGATCAAGCCTTCTATGTCATAACCAACCCATGCTAGACTTAGTGAACAAGCATGTATATAATCTAGCTTCACTAGCATTGAAATCAACCAAGTATAGATTCTTATATCTAAAGCCTTTGAAGATCAAGTTAGAGCCATCTACACTTATGATTTCTATATCATCTACCCCAAATATGCATTTGAATCCAAGATCACGCAATTGTGCCACAGATAGCAAATTGAAGTTCAAGCTCTCTACTAGCAACACATTGGATATACTCATGTCATTGGATATTACAATCTTACCAAGCCCTTTGACCTTGCCTTTGCCATTGTCACCAAATGTGATACTATCATAGCCATCATTGCCATTGGTGTTGATTGAGTTGAACATTCTTGCATCACCAGTCATGTGTTGAGTGCACCCACTATTAAGAACCCAATGCCTTCCTCTAGCTTTGTAATTTACCTACAAAAGAAGATTAATTCTTTTTAGGTACCTAAACTTGCTTGGGTCCTTGAAGGTTAGTCACTAAGCTCTTTGGTACCCAAATGGCTTTCTTCTTTGAGCCCATCCATGGTTTACCAATGAACTTAGCCTTCACACCATTTGTACCCTTAGTAAGCATATAGCATGAATCAAGCTTAATGGATGATACATTAGTATTTTTGCTCTTGTTTTTGCATTCTTGCTCTTTGTGACCAACTTGCTTGCAACTAGTGCAAAACCGACCATTGTTCTTCACAAAACTAGTCTTGTGAGGAGCAAAGGTTGCCTTGCCTTTCTTGCGGGTATAGCCTAATCCCTCTTTGTAGAGAGAAGCTCTTTGGCTACCCAAGCACATAAGCAAGCGGTCCTCACCACCATAAGCCTTAGCTAAGGTGTGAGTGAACTTAGTGACCTCCTTCTTGAGGTTCTCATTCTCAACCATTAGCGAGGCATCACAAGTGAAACCATCACTACTAGATGAGGTAGAAGTGGAAGTGCTACAAGAAGGGTTAGTAGTAGCAACAATGATAGGCATAGATAGTGATGTATCAATTAAATCACAAGTTACACCTATATCACAAGTTTCAATATGCTTCTTTTTATCTTGTTCATTAAGCAAAGTGGAATGAGCTTTTTCAAGCTTTTTGTGAGCCTTGTCAAGCTTCTCATGGGCTTCCTCTAGCTTCTCATGAGTTGCTTTGAGCTTATCAAGGGCTTGCTTAAGGGCTTTTACCTCCTTATTCAAGCTCTTGCATTCCCTTCTCTTAATATCAAAGTGTTCTTTAGCATCTTCTAGCATGTCAAATAATTCATCATTAGTAGGTTCATCATCATCACTATCACTATCATTTTCATTTTCATGTTCATTATCATCAACATGTTCTTCATCACTTTCATCATCACAAGATTGTACCTTAGTGGCCTTAGCCATGAAGCATGATGAAGATTCAAAGAGAGAAGGCTTCTCATTGATGGCAATGCTTGCAAGAACCTTCTTCTTGGTGGTCTTGTGATCATCACTATCATTATCATCATCACTTGAGGAAGCATCACTATCCTAAGTGACTACATATGAACCACCCTTCTTCTTGAAGGCCATCTTGACCTTCTTCTCTTTCTTTTCCTTCTTGTCCTTCTTCTTGTTCTTCTTGTTGTCATCATCATTGTCACTATTGTATGGGCATTGAGCAACAAGATGATCTTTGCTTCCACACTTGAAGCACCTTCTTGACTCTTCTTTATTCTTGGATGAAGACTTCTTTCTTCTAGCATGGTAGCCCTTCTTCACCATGAACTTACCAAATCTTTTGACAAAGAGAGCCATCTTCTCATCATCATCATCATCCCATGAATCATCATCCTCACTTGATGTTTCTTGCTTTGCTTTGCCCTTAGATGATGTGGCTTTGAATGCCACACTCTTCTTCTTCTCATCTTTCTTCTCATCTTTCTTCTCCTTCTTTTCTTCCTTCTCATCATCATCTCTATATGTATCATCAGTCATGATGTCTCCCAACACTTGGTTTGATGTCATGGTGTCCAAACCACTCCTTACTAGAATAGTGACCAATGTACCAAATCTTGAGGGTAAGCATCTCAAGAACTTGTGGGAGAAGTCTTTATCCTTCACTTCTTCTCCAAGTGCTTTGAGATCATTGATAAGCACTTGAAGCCTATGGAACATCTTCGGCACACTCTCATCATCCTTCATCTTGAAGCTTGCAAACTTTTCTTTGAGAATGTAAGCTTTTGCACCCTTCATGGCTTGAGTGCCCTCAAATGATTCTTCCAACTTCTTCCAAGCCTCACGAGCCATCTCAATATTCTTGATTTGCTCAAATGTTCTCTCATCAATTGCATCATGAATAGCACTTAGAGCAATGTCATTGTTTTGGAGAAGCACTTCTTCGGCCATGGTAGGATTCTCCGGATCACCAATCTCAATTTTGGTTTCTACCACCTTCCACACCTTTCTATTGATTGACTTGATATGTGTGGTCATCTTTGACTTCCAATAAGGATAATTTGAGCCATCAAATTGGGGTGGCTTCTTGGTGTTGTTGATTTGAGACATTTTAACATCGAAGGTTGTTAAGCCTCAATTAATGGTGACCTTGGCTCTGATACCACTTGAGAGGTCCTAATGGCTAGAGGGGGGGTGAATAGCCTAATAAAAAATTCTACAACAACACTTAACAAAAGGTTAGATGATTATGAGGCGAAGCGAGTGTTGTGCTAGCCTACTCAAAATACAAGCCACCTACCACAATTCTAGTTTAGATAAAGTTTATCCACACAATAGCAAAGACACTACCCTATGTTAGTGTGCTCTCAAAGACTAACTAAAGAGCCACACCAACCAAGTAAACAAGCTCTCACAACTAGTTACACTAAAGAGCTTGACAACTAGTTTATGGTAAAGTAAAGAGAGTGATCAAGAAGGTTATACCGTCATGTAGAGGAAGGAACCAATCAATCATAAGGATGAATAACAATGAAGACCAATCACCTCGGAATCAATGATAAACACAATGATTTTTACCAAGGTTCACTTGCTTGCTAGCAAGCTAGTCCTCGTTGTGGCGATTCACTTACTTGGAGGTTCACATGCCAAACCCTCAATAGGGTGCCGCACAACCAACACAAGATGAGAATCACACAAGCCATGAGCAATCCACTAGAGTACCTTTTGGCTCTCCGCCAGGGAAAGGTCAAGAACCCCTCACAATCACTATGATCGGAGCCGGAGACAATCACCACCCTCCACTCAACGATCCTCGCTGCTCCAAGCCGTCTAGGTGGCGGCAACCACCAAGAGTAACAAGCGAAATCCACAGCAAAACACGAACACCAAGTGCCTCTAGATGCAATCACTCAAGCAATGCACTTGGATCACTCCCAATCTCACTATGATGATGAATCAATGATAGAGATGAGTGGGAGGACTTTGGCTGGGCTCACAAGGTTGCTATGTCAATGAAAATGACCAAAGATATGAGCCATAGCCGTCCATGGGGCTTAAATAGAAGTCCTCATAAAATAGAGCCATTGTACCCCTTCACTGGGCACACTACACTCTGATCGGATGCTCCGGTCCAACTGATCAGACGCCAGCCCTCAGCATCTGGTCGCCCGATGGACGCCATGCGTCACCAGCTTCAAACGCTGTTTGTCAGATTTCAATGGCTATGAAGCTGACCGGACGATCCGACAAAACTAACCGGACACTAAAGCCCCAGCGTCCGATCGAGTATAGTAAGGGTCCAAATCTATTTTTCCTCGACCGGACGCGTTTGGTCCACCTCGATCGGACACAGCCTAGTGTCCGGTGGAGTACCCTAGCCACTGTACCACCAAGTCAGCGCGACCAGACACAGGTAGTTAGAATCTGGTGCATTCAGATCCAGCATTCGGTCACTTGACCGATGCTGGCATCTCCTTTGTCTTCTTCACCCTTACTCAAATGTGCCAACCACCAAGTGTATCACCTTGTGCACATGTGTTAGCGTATTTTCACAAATATTTTCAAGGGTGTTAGCACTCCACTAGATTCTAAATGCATATGTAATGAATTGGAGCATCTAGTGGCACTTTGATAACCACATTCCGATACGAGTTTTACCCCTCTTAATAGTATGGCTATCAAACCTAAATGTGATCACACTCTCTAAGTGTCTTGATCACCAAAACAAAATAGCTCCTACAAGTTATACCTTTGCCTTGAGCTTTTTGTTTTTCTCTTTCTTCTTTTCAAGTTTAAGCCCTTGATCATCACCATGCCATCACCATTGTCATGCTATGATCTTCATTAGCTTCTTCACTTGAAGTGTGCTACCTATCTCATGATCACTTGATAAACTAGGTTAGCACTTAGGGTTTCATCAATTCACCAAAACCAAACTAGAGCTTTCACTAACCCTAACCTCCAATGTACCTTGCGACTTGCTTCTTTTCTTCTTTCCTCTCTCCTCTTCTACCTTTGTTGTGTGAATGTTTGCGTGGATTTGGAGCCACATGTATGGATTGGCTACCAAAGTATGCCAAAAGTCCTAGCTATAGTTAGAACTACCGGCCACCAAAAGTTTTGACTCCTGGGCCAGAACTTCCGACCCCCAAAAGTCCTAGCGCTAACCAGAACTTCTGACCTTTTAGTCACTACTCCATCCATGTTTCTCCATCTCTAGGTTCTTGTTAGCCATTATTTTACCTTGTTTCTTAGTCTCCTTTCACTTTTCTCCATAGCGATGGCCTCCAGTGGTGATACCTCTCCTCCCCATCATAGCAAGAAGCGTTCCAAGTGGACCCAAGATTTTGCCATATCCTCTCGGCTGACTAGATGCACCAAGGCGTCACTCTCCCATGATGCCACTAGTGGTCGTGGAGCTCATGCTCATGCTGCTCAGGCTCAAGCCCAAGATCTGCATGTTGGTGCCGCTGCCTAGGAGTTTGTTCCCGATCTTGGTGATGCACCTACAATCAATCCTACTAAAGAGGCCCTTGATCAAGAAGGTCAAACAATTGCTGATGATGTGTGCACCATGACACCTATAGCTCTGGGTTACTTTGGGATTAGTCACTTGATTTGATTCAATGGTCCCACTCCTACTATCCAGGAACCACAGTGCACTCCCAATCCAGCTGGAGGTTATACCCCTCATCTGCAGGTTGATTATCATCAACATGTGGCCAAGATTCATCACCATCATGCACATCACATATATGATGAGCCCAAGGATCTAAGGATTGAGTACTAGTTCTAGGAGTCGTTTCACATTGATTTCTATCATCACTTCATGTTTCTTTGCATCATCAACAAGCAAGAGGCTCTGGTGATTCAGATGAATGCTATTGACACCTTTGAGCTTAGCAAGCTGCCTAGATCGGATATGTAATAGCTACTCCATGACTTGAGGAGGATGGGGTTGCGGCCATTAATGGAGTTCCACAAGCCATGGAACAATGAGATTATCTGTCAGTTCTACGCCTCCTATCACTTGGACACCCGGGCGAAGACTTATTTCATTCATTGGACCACTAAAGGCAAGCACTACAAGGTTGATTTCATTACTTTCTCTCACCTTCTTGGCTTGGACCGTAGGGATCGCACCTCCACTACCATTCCTGGCATTTCCACTCTTGCCATGGATGAGTATCAGTATATGTATTTGGATGGTCATCGTGCTAATGGGAAGACCATTTAGTTGAAGCCCTACTACTATGTGCTAAACAACATCCTCCATCAGATCTTGTATCCCAAGATAAGTGACTCTAGCAATCTCCATGAGGATTCACAGGTTGTCCTTGATTGCTTTGGAGATGAGTTCACCAAGTTCTCCATCAGTCGTTATATTTGGGATAAGATCTTTGTCGTTGGTGAGGATGTGGTAAAGCACTACCCCTATGCTCCATTCATCATGCATATCATTGAGCATGTGTCTAGCATTCACTTCCCTTCTGATGTTCCACACAAAGTCCTCAAGCTATCCAACAAGACGTCACTTCAGGCAAAGCAGGAATTAGCGGACCTCGCTAAGGGCAAAGGCAAATGTGTCTCAGGCTCCTCCTCATGAGCCTCTCCACCATGTGCTTCATGCTCTCACCATGATCATAGTGAGGAGCCTTAGTCCTCCTCATCCTCTGGTGGTAAGCCCCCTAGCAAGTTCTAGTTCTTCATGAAGTATATGTTTGGAGCTTGTTGTGCTAGTGCTGAACGTGAGCAAGAGATGCTAGTGAGGATGCATCGTATTGAGCAAAAGCTTGACATTCCCTTCGCTTTGCCTTGAGCCTTGGAGCCACTTCATGATCCTTTTGAGCTTTAAGATGAGGCTTGCAAGGAATACTATGGAGAGTCGTCTGATCAGCCCCGTCCCCATGGCAAGTCGCAAATGGATGTTGATGAAGAGGAGTACCAAGAGGAAGATGATGATGACGACGACGATGATGATGATGGTGGTGGTGGTGACCAAGATGATGATGAGGACTATGATGAGGAGTAGTCGTTTCTTTCATGCGGCCTACCCCTTTTGGCACTTGTTAACAAAGGGGGAGTGTTAGGCTTTGATCTTATTGTAATAAGTTAGTTGGTCGTTTAGAGTTGGTCGCTTAGAGCTTATGAGACTTTAAAACTTTTAGCTTGTATGAACTATGTCGTGTGTTGGCACTATGTGATTGACAACTATATTTGTGTGATAGATGATTATAGGACAAGCAATGTTTATCTACATATCTATTTGTCTCTACATGTGAATGGTGGATGTTATTTTGGATGGCCATGTGTTGTTTCAAGTTGTTGCTTTGAGATCTTGGTCATCATATTTTCTTTTACTTGTTGTATAACATGTCATATTGCATCTCCCTTTTTCACGGATATTCACTTGTTCACATACACTTGTTGCACCCCATGGATTGCAAAATTTAGGGGGAGTTTCTATCTTAATATATGCAAGTGATCTGTTGATGATCATCATTGAAATTCAAATTCATTGCATATATTAAGGGGGAGCTCTCTATAAATTTTGGGGTTCAAAAGCTTTAAATTCTTACATTTTTATAAAAGCCTAAGTTGGTTGTCATCAATTACCAAAAAGAGGGAGATTGAAAGTGCATTTGCCCCCTATGTGGGTTTGGTGTATTGATGACATCCAAATTAGGGACTAATGAGATCTTAATGAGATATATTGCAGCTTTAGTCCCTTGAAAGTTTCAAAGAGTTGATTTAAGATGAAATGGTACCCCTCAATTCTTCAAGTGCAAAAGGTGAATGAACCCAAAGCATGCTTCAAGCATTTTTAATTTTGTTTTGGGTTTAGGTATGCCGTACTATAAAGAGGAATGCAAGTTTAGGTGGTCTAAAGAAGATAGAGTGCTCAAGCATAAAAATAAAATCAAAAGAGAGACACAAAATCATCTCACGAACACTTAGATATAGTTCTTGGACTTTTGGTAGTCGAAAGTCTTGGTGTGAGCCGGGGGTTCCAGCCATCGGAAATTCCGGCATTTGGTGCTAGAAGTTTTGGCACTTGAGGACTTAGCCATCAGCCCGGCCGTGCTCGCTCACTCATTGGAAGTCCCGACAGGAGTCAAGAGTTTGAGGTGTCGGAAGTTCTGGCTCCCACCGAAAGTCCTGGCGCTTTGGGACTTAGCCCCTTGGCTCGGCTCTGGGTTAGGAGTTCTAACGTGAGTCGAAAGTCCCGACTACTAGAAGTTCCAATGTTTTGCTAGAAGTTCTAGCTCTAGCTATGTTGACCACCTTTGACTGTGCCTTGAACGGTGTTTTACAAAGTGCCAGAAGTTCTGATGATCTATTTTGGAACTTCCAACCTAGATCTGAATGGTTGGATTTCACTATGAGTATAAATAGCTCTCTCCTCTCTTCTAACTGGGTACCACTTATTCATTGCTCACCAAACTTCATCCAAAATAGTTCCTAAGCATTCAAGGCACCCCTCTCCTCTCCCCTTTGCTCCAATCTTTGATTTCCCAAGGGTTTTGAGTGAAAGGAGAGTGGATTGAGTGAGAGAATCACTTTGGCAAGCTTGAGCACTAGATTTCTTCATCAAGCCGGTTGGATTTTTGTCTATTACTCTTGGGTTCTTGGAACCCTAGCTAGCTAGGCATCACCCAAGAGCTTCCATCTTGTGGTAGATCCTTGGGAAGTTTGTATTACCCTTGATTTGTAAGTGAAAAGCTCAAGTAACCTTTGTGGTTGCTTTGAGAGAGGCAAGGAGGTGGAAGAGACTCTGACCTTGGTGGTTACCTCAACAACAAGGATGTAGGAGCTCCTTTGTGGGGTTGATGAACCTCAAGATAAATCCTTGTGTCCCACGTGCTTGTTATTGTTGTGATTTATTCTATCATATTTGTTCTTGTTGGTTTGTCTTCCTCTCCAACTCTTCTCTTAGGGTTTGGACTCGATCAAAGGAGTGGTGACCTTCTGGCGTCAAAGGAGCAACCCCAACACTTCACCTTACCACTAGGGAGTGGGGTTGTAAGATATCTTTCACTCAAAGTTTATTTTAGCACTTGTAGTGAATTTCACGTAGGTGCCAGAACTCCCGGTTGTTTGTGTCGAAACTTCTGGCTACCGAAAGTTCTGACCCAAATAGTCAGAACTTTTGACAGTCACTAATATTTGACTTTGAGTTTATGTAGAAATTTTTAGATACTCCTATTCATCCCCCTCTAGGTATTGTTTAGATCCTTTCAATGGTTAGTTAGATAGCACTTGCAACACAAACACTAGATACCTTATGAGATCAACATTATAATCCAGGCTCTAGTACCACTTGTAAAACATGCAAGGCACATCTAACTATCATCCTATGCATGCTAGTTTTCATTTCATCGATTATTTTCTATAATCTAGCATACACCACATAAGCATGGATATGGAATTTTAAAAACTTGTGTCATGCAAGCAAACATATATAATGCACATTCAAATGTAACTTATAAGTTTATGAGCTTGCTCCCCCTACTTGTGTGCTTCAATTTTAATTTGATCCCCTTACAATGTTATTTCATTTGTTTGCTCCCTTTATCTTACTATCTTACTTTCTTTGT
Source organism: Miscanthus floridulus (assembly GCF_019320115.1). Lineage (NCBI taxonomy): Eukaryota > Viridiplantae > Streptophyta > Magnoliopsida > Poales > Poaceae > Miscanthus > Miscanthus floridulus. Next base: position 67,609 of record NW_027097308.1, read on the forward strand.
GAATTTCTTTACTATCTTACTATTTTTGTGAATTTCTCTCCCCCTTTGTCAACAATTAGCACAAAAGGTGAACTCAAATTTTAGATAGGTTGGGGTCAAACCATGTGAAGTGAGGATCATTTTCCCAATTTGGTTCAATCTAGATCATTTGCAAAAGGTATTTAACTTGGTTTGATCCAAGGGCAAGCTTCTTCACACCTCCAAATAAGGATTATCATGCACCATGTTGAGTTAAACACTTATAGCTCATTTTCTAGATTAAACACTAGGTTCACAAGCCCACAAACATGTCATATGATACTATTAGATCATTTCAAGCATACAAGCAATAGTGGTACCATACAAGCATCAAATTCATTTGATTTTCATGAATGAGCCTAAGACATGTGAGGAATGACTAGATGCACTAAACAAGTCCTTAGCAATGGATGAATGACATGTCAATCAACTTTACCTTGCTTTGCTCGAAGGAGTGGCATGTCATATATGGGGGTGCATCAACACATATTAGAGAAGTCAAGTATGTTTAATTCATTCCTTAGCTGCAAAACTTCTTCTCATCAAGTGGCTTGGTGAATATGTCGGCAAGTTGATCTTCGGTGCCCGCACTTTCAATGCAAATGTTCCCTTTTTGTTGATGATCTCTTATGAAATGATGGCGGACATCAATGTGCTTTGTTTTTGCATGTTGAACCGGTTGTTGGTGAGCTTGATTGCACTCTCATTGTCACATAGCAATGGCACTTGTTTGAACTTTATTCCAAAGTCACTCAAAGTAACCTTTATCCAAAGTAATTGTGCACAACAACTATCGACCAAAATATACTCCGCTTCGGCGGTTGAAAGTGCTACACTATTTTGCTTCTTTGGTCAGCAAGACACAAGTGATCTTTTCAATAGTTGATATGTGCCCGATGTGCTCTTTCTCTCAACTTTGCATCCTGTATAATCAGAGTCTGAATTTCGAATCAACTCAAATCTTTCTCTATTGTGATACCACAATCCAACATTTTATGTATGCTTCAAGTACCTCAATATTCTCTTAGTTGCCTTCAAATGACTCTCTCTAAGTGAGGCTTGAAATCTAGCACACATGTATACACTAAACATCACATCTGGCCTTGATGCAATCACATAGAGTAGGCTTCCAATTATAGATCAATACATCTTTTGATCCACCATATTGCCACTAGCATTACTATCCAAGTTTCTATTTGTCCCCATAGGTGTACTAATAGCTTTAGCATCATCCATTCCAAATTTCTTGAGCATGTCTTTGATGTACTTGCCTTGACTCACAAATATGCCATTCTCATTTGTTTGATTTAAAGACCAAGGAAGTAACTAAGCTCTCCAATCATGGACATCTCAAACTCATTAGCAATCATCTTTCCAATCTCTTCACAAAAATCATGATTGCTTGATCCCAATATAATGTCATCAACATAGGTTTGCAACACAAATAAGTCATTGCCTATCTTCTTGGTGAAGAGAGTGATGTCAACCTTACCCATCTTGAACCCTTTAGAGAGTAAAAAAATCTCTCAATCTCTCATACCATGCTCTAGGTGCTTGCTTCAAACCATACAAAGCTTTTCTTAGCTTGTAAATATGGTTGGGCTTCTTCTCATCTTCAAAACTAGGAGGTTGCTCAACATAGACTAACTCATTGATATATCCATTTAAGAAAGCACTTTTCATATCCATTTGATATAGCTTGATGTTATGGGCACAAACATAGGCTAACAAGATTCTAATTGCTTCTAATCTTACAACCGGGGCATATGTTTCTCCAAAGTCAAGACCTTCAACTTGAGTGTAACCTTGAGCCACCAATCTTGCTTTGTTCCTTACTACTATCCCATCTTGATCTTGCTTGTTATGAAAGACCCATCTTGTTTCAATTACATTATGATCCTTAGGCTTCTCAACTAACTCATATACTTTATTTCTTACGAAGTTGTTTAGCTCTTCATGCATAGCATTTACCCAATTGACATCCCTCAAAGCTTCTTCTATCTTCTTTGGCTCTATTTGAGACACAAATGATAAATGCTCACAAAATGAGGCCAATCTTGATCTAGTTTGTACACCTCTTTGAATATCACCAATTATAGGATCCAATGGGTGATCTCTTGCAATATTGTTTGGTTAGAGTATTTGCACTTGATTGATTGCACTTGGTTGATCATGATATGATGTACTAGCTTGTTGATCTTGAACTTGAGTACCACTTATACTAGCTTGAGTTTGATTATGAGAACCACTAGCTTACACATTTGAGGTAGGGAGCACTTGATCTTTGTCATCTTCAACTTCAATCACTTCTCTAGGCCTTATATTAGTAATATCCATCTTCTTTATTGCATTGGCCAATTGAGTGCCTCTCACATTCATCTAGATTCTTATCTTCCTCTTAGGAACCTTTTGTTTCATCAAATTCCACATCATAGACTTACTCAAGAGTACCACTAGCCAAATTCCAAACTCTATAAGCGTTGCTCGTAGTGGAGTAACCAAGCAAGAAGCTTTCATCACATTTCTATTCAAACTTGCTCAATCTTGTGCCTTTATTCAATATATAGCATTTGCAACCAAACACCCGAAAGTATGTAATATTTGGCTTTCTATCATTCAATAGCTCATAGGGTGTCTTCTCCATTATTGAGTGACAATAGAGGCAGTTGCTATAGTAGCAAGCCATGTTGATTGCTTCGGCCCAAAATGAATGACTCACATTGTACTCACTATGCATAGACCTTGCTATATCAATGAGTGTTCTATTCTTCCTTTCAACAAGGCTATTTGATTGTGGAGTGTACTTGGTCAAGAATTGATGCCTAATTCCAAACTCATCACAAAGCTCATCAACCCTTGTATTCTTGAATTCACTTCCATTGTCACTTCTCACTTTCTTGATGGTTGCTTCAAACTCATTGTGTATTCTCTTGACAAATGATTTGAATGTTGTAAGTACATTACTCTTGTCAACAAGAAAGAAGACTCATGTGTATCTAGTGAAATCATCCACAATCACAAATCTATATTTATTTCCACCAATGATAGTGTATATGGTTGGTCCAAATAAGTCCATATGCAATAACTCAAATGCCTTGCATGTGCTCATGATGCTCTTCTTAGGATGCGTGTTGCCAACTTGCTTTTCGGCTTGACATGCACTACATAGCTTATCTTTCTCAAATATGATATCTTTCAAGCCTCTAACTAGGTCATACTTAATCAATTTGTTCAATTGCTTCATTCCAACATGACCAAGCCTTCTATGTCATAACCAACCCATGCTAGACTTAGTGAACAAAAATGTTGTCAAATGAGCTTTACTAGCATTGAAATCAACTAAGTATAGATTCTCATATCTAATGCCTTTGAAGATTAAGTTAGAGCCATTTACACTTATGATCTCTATATCATCAACTCCAAATATGCACTTGAAACCAAGATCACAAAGTTGAGCTACCGACAATAGGTTGAAGTTCAAGCTCTCTACTAGTAGCACATTGGAAATGCTCAAATCATTGGATATTGTAATCTTACCAAGCCCTTTGACCTTGCCTTTGTCATTGTCACCAAATGTGATACTATCATAACCATTGCTATCATTTGTGTTGATTGAATTGAACATTCTTGAATCACTGGTCATGTGTTGTGTGCACCCACTATCAAGCACCCAATGCCTTCCTCCAGCTTTATAATTGACCTACAAAAGAAGATCAATTCCTTTTAGGTAACCAAACTTGCTTGGGTCCTTGAAGGTTAGTTACCAAGGTGTTTGGTACTCAAATAGCCTTCTTCTTTGGGCCCATAATTGGTGTACCAATGAACTTAGCCTTCATACCATTGGCACCCTTAACAAGCATGTAACAAGAATCAAAATAAATTGAGGATACATGAGCATTGTTCTTGTTCTTTTGGCAATTTTGCTCTAGGTGCCCAACTTGCTTGCATCTATTGCAAAATCGACCATTGCTCTTCACAAAGCTAGCCTTGGGAGTAGCAAAGGTTGTCTTGCCTTTCTTGAGGGTATAGCCCAATCCCTCTTTGTTAAGAGAGAACCTTTAGCTACTCAAGCACTTTAGCAAGCGGGCCTCACCGCCATAGGCCTTGCCTAGGGTGTGAGTGAGCTCATCCACCTCTCTCTTGAGAGTCTCATTCTCAACCATTAGTGAGGCATCACAAGTGAAACCATCACTAGTAGCAGAGGTAGAAGTGGTGGTGGTGGTGGATGATGAGCTACAAGAAGGGTTAGTGGGAGCAATAACAATAGGTTCATAGAAAGATTCATCAATTATGTCACATGTTATGCCCACATCACATGACACTACAACCCTTACCTTATCTTGTTCAAGAAGCAAGGAGTGAGCTTTCTCAAGCTTAGAGTGAGCCTTTCCAAGCTTCTCATGGGCTTCCATTAGCCTCTCATGAGTAGCATTGAGCTCATCAAAGGATTGCTCAAGAGCACTAAGCTTCTTTTGCAATTCTTTGCACTTCTTATTCTTTTTGTTAATTATTGAATCGGCTTGTTGTAGCATGTCTACAAGTTGTTCATTAGAGAATTCATCATCATCACTATCACTTTCATTTTCTTTTTTATTTTCACTATCATCATCACTTTCATCATATTTTACCATGTGGCCCTTAGCCATGAAGCATAATGGAGTGTCAAATAGTGAAGGCTTGTTGTTGATAGCAACACTTGCAAGAGCCTTCTTCTTGGATGCCTTCTTGTCATCATCACTTGAGTCATCATCATCTGAAGAAGCATCACTATCCTATGTCACCACATAGGAGCCACCCTTCTTTTTCTTCTTGAAGGTCATCTTCTTCTCCTTTTCTTTCTTTTCCTTCTTGTCCTTCTTCTTCTCATTTTCTTCATTGTCACTATTGTAGGGACATTCTGCTACAACATGATCGAAACTCTTGCAATTGTAGCATAGTCTCACATACTCCTTTTTCCTAGTGTGATCTCTTCTTTTTCTTGCACCATAGCCCTTCTTCTTCATCATCTTGCCAAACTTGCGCATAAACAGAGCTAGTGCTTCATCATCACTATCATCATTGGAGCATTCTTCGTCACTTGATTCTTCTTTCTTAGCCTTGCCCTTGCTCTTGTTCTTGGATGAGGTGCTAGCCTTGAATGCTACACTCTTCTTCTTCTTGTCTTCATCTTCCTTCTTCATAACCTTATCATCATCATCATTATATTGATCATCAGTCATGACATCTCCAAGTACCTCATTGGGAGATACATCCTTCAATCCACCTCTAAAGATGATAGTTCTCAATGTCTTGAATCTCTTTACCAAGCACATTAAGAACTTGTGAGAGAAGTCCCCATCCTTCACCTTCTCACCCAAACTCTTGAGATCACTGATGATGACTTGTAGCCTATAGAACATCTCCGGAATAGACTCATCATCTTTCATCTTGAAGTTTGATAGCTTGTCTTTGAGCATGTAGAGCTTGGCACTTTTTACCATTGAAGTGCCCTCATATGTTTCCTCTAATCTCACCCAAACTTCACTTGCCTTCTCAAGATCTTTAATTTGCTCAAACACCTTTGAATCAATGCTATTATATATTGTGTTGAGTGCCATGGTATTGCATTGTTTGTTGATCTTGTCATTGTCGGTGAGATTGGTAGGGTCAAGAATCACAAACTCATTCTCTGCTACATCCCACACCTTGTCATTGATTGAACCAAGGTATATCTTCATCTTTCTCTTCCAATAGTCAAAAGATATGCCATCAAAGAACGGTGGTTTACCCCCAACATGATTGAACACTATTTGAGCCATATTTTGCACCGAAGGTTGTTAAGCCATGAATCAAACGGTGACCATGGCTCCGATACCACTTGAAAGGTCCTAATTGGCTAGAGGGGGTGAATAACCTAATTTAAAAACTATAAACCACTAGACAAACTTGTTATACAACTAAAAGGCTATAAAGTTTTTTGCACTAGCTCTAACAAGTGTTGCAAGCCTCCTATCTAAACAATTCTAGTTGCTATAATCTCTAAGACAATCAATGGCTAAGTCACTAAGAGCTCTCAAAAACTAGCTACAGTAAAGAGCTCAACTAGGTGAGAAGCTAAACTAGCAAAGGTAATACAAGCTCTCAAAACTAATTATACTAAAGAGCTTGTTATAACTAGTTTGCATGAAGTAAAGAGAGGATGGAGAAGTTTATACCGTCGTGTAGAGGTGATGAACCAATCAACCAATCAACACAATATGAATACCGGGTGAAATCTAATGGCAAGAGACAATCAATTTTTCTCCCAAGGTTCACGTGCTTGCCGGCACGCTAGTCCTTGTTGTGTCGACCAACACTTGGTGGTTCAGCGGCTAAGAGGTGTTCCATGAACCTCGTCCACATAATTGGACACCGCAAGAACCTACCACAAGTGAGGTAGCTCAATGACACAAGCAATGTACTAGAGTTGCCTTTGGCGCTCCGCCGGGAAAGGCACAAGACCCTTTACAAGCAACCGATCGAGGCCGAAGATAATCACCAACTCTGTTCAATGATCCTCCAATCACCGAGCCATCTAGGTGTCAACAAACACCAAGAGTAATAAGCTCATAATCAGCCCAAATCACCCAACTAGTGCCACAAGATGATGCAACTCAATACAATGCACTAGAGGCTCTCCAATCTCACTCATGATGATGAAATCAAGTGAACAAGTGAGTGGAGTGTGTTGCTCAGCTTCCAAAGGGTGTGCACAAGTGTATGAGGTGCCAAGAGAGTGGCCAAGGCCGACCACACCCTCTATTTATAGCCACACAAGCAAATAGAGCAGTTACCCCTTTGGAGTTGTTTTTGCGAGGGCACCGGACAGGGCGGTACGATCACCGGATAGGGGGTGACGATGCCCCCAATGGTTGAATTCCAACGGTCGACCAACAGCTAGTTGGTCACCGGACAGGGTGATGGTGGCATCAAACAGGGTGTGGCGGTGCCACCCTAGCTGAGCCCCCCAAAACCCTACTCTCTAGATAATTAGGGCAGTGCACCGCCACCCCACGATGGTGACCACGGTGGTGCCCTTTCGGCCCTAACTCCAGCAAGCCCTAGCCTCGGTTAAAAAGCGGCAGTGGCACCGAACAGCACCGATGGTGCACCATCACGCACATGGCGGTGCACACCGTCATGTCCGGTGACCACCTTAAAGTTGCTGCTCTCGGCCATGTCTAGGCGGGCACCGGACAGGCTTGGGCGGTGCACCGCCTCACCCATGGTGGTGACCACCCTGAGGTAAAAACCTCTGTTAGCTACGTTTTCGATTCTCGATTCGATCCACAAGCAGTCTAACACTACTTTGCAAGCGATGCTAACTCTCAAAGTGTATTCTCAAAACATGTTAGAGCCAAGTTAGCATTACTCAAAACATTTTTGATAAATATTTTTGCTTGCTCTCCGATGTGCACTAGGCCTAAATGCAATGCATGAAGTCCAACACCTAGTGGCACTAGATGACCGAATTGTCTAGTTAAGAACCTCTCTTAATAGTATGGCCATCTACTCTAAATGTGATCATACTCTCTATAGTGCCTTGATCATCGAAACAAAACCCCTATTTATACCTTTGCCTTGATCTTCATAGGGTTTTGTTTTTCTCTTTCTCCTTTTCCAAGTTGAGAACTTGATCATCATCACATGTGGCCATCTCATCATTTCATGTGATCAACATTACCATTTGAGTGCCACCATGCTCCTCACTTGGATTGCACCAACCTAGCTCATATCACAACTCATGACAAAGGTTAGTGCTAGGTTTCATCAATTATCCAAAACCAAACTAGGGCTTTCAGTGTCATAGAATGTATACCTAGTAACACTTTTACTAGTCTACTGGAACTATCTTGTGTTGCAGCGATTCTCTGCTGTGGCACTTTTTTAGTTGTAGTAACGCTTCTATATCGTGGTAGAATTACATAGTACATAACAAAAGGAATACATGGTTTGTAACATTTTTCTTATATATTGTAACATGTTTAAATGATTATGAATCAAATATTCATTTTACACATACATGTGGTCCACAGATTATCGCATAATCACATTAACATAACACATTTCAGAATCACATAGACCAAAACTTTCAATAATTATAGCAAGATCCACATATCGTATGAAGGTTTCAAGCATAGTGCTTGTTAGATCAAGTGATAGTATATGTACATCATAATATGGCTCTGGAGACCAAAAAACACATAGTATTGAATAGTATAAGTCCATACCAGAAAAGAAAATTCAATAACTCATATTGTTAAATTACATTGCTTCTACATCCATTCTTTGTTGGAAACTAGGCATGAGCCTCACTAATGACTCATCTTTTCACAACAGAATGATTGATACGCATTTTGTAGAATTGATTTCCTGTCTTTAATTCCACCAACAATGGCTTTTGGATTGGATCAGTGCTCAAAATAGTTACATAGGCCACAATAGCCTTATTTGGGTATTTGGAAGTCATCAGTTGCATTGTGGACCCAACCTACATTAATCTGACATAATCTCTTAGTGACCAACAAGACTTAGTTGTGTATCGAGATAATGATGTTAGAGCAAGTGGTATTATGTTCATCTACCTTCATTAGAGAAGGTTGTAGTCTCTCCAAGCACTCCTTGATGATCCTTGCACATATAAAATGAAGTATGATATGTATAAAATATACATTGTTACCATTGTTGGTTCTTGGTTTTTATGGTGTTTTTTATTGTTTTTGAGTTATGCAATAACTCTATCTTGCATTCTAGAATGCTTCATGAGTTGTCTTATTTCCTCCAACATGTGAGTATTTACATCATATGATGAGCCATCTATTATAACTATATTAATGCCCTTGAAACGATGTGTTGTTTGATCATAAACTTGTTTAGGAATTGGAAGTAACCCATGCCATGTACATGTCTAGCTTTCTCTTCTCCCAAACACTTGATGTGTAATGCACCACCTTCCCACACAACTCTTCTCTCGGTTTTTGTGCTAACTATGGTTGTGTTCAGAAGATTTTCCAATTGAACCTACAAGTAAGAAATCCTTGCATTAGAAAAAACAAACAATTTTGTATTTGCACATATATGATATGTATGTAGCATACCACTGGCTCATTTGTCCCAAAGATCGAATTCGCAAAGAAGGGTATTTTTATCTAAGGAGAAAGATTTTTTTAATAAGGAGAAGGGCAGAGTTGATCAGCATTGCTAATTTTTTATCAGAAAAGAAGCCACTAAAATACACCCCCACGAGGCTATGGACCATGATCCTTCACCCCTCCAATCTCTCCTCTCATTGGTCCTTGCCCTCTCACACGGATCGTTGAGCCCCATCCAACAGCTCACATCAACTGAAACCAATACCACACAACGCTCCAGATAGCAGCACCGCCCTCCACACAACGAAAACACAAACGCACACAAGCACACGGCGCAGGGAAAAACTCGAAGAAATCGAACGCGAAAGAGGGTGACGAGGAAGGAGAGGAGAGAAATAGAGGTGGGGAAGAAGAGAGCATGAGAGCTTGATTGGAGATGGATGACGGAGCAAAGGTGTTGAAGAAGGCCCTGACGGGGCGTCGCAGCGGCGGCGGCCACAAGAAGCCGGTCTCTCGCTCCGCGAAGGTTGGCCTGGTTCCAATACAAATTCATTCAAACAATAATTACTCATTAAAACTATTAACATACAATGAACTAAATGTACATTATTATTCTTGAATACAAGAAACCAGCTAATAACCTTTTCCCCGAACGAAAGTAGATTGCCATTGTCACTAAATTTAGACTCACATATTCCTTTATTTCACTAAAGAGAAGAAATGGAGTAGTATGAGTTATTATAAAAAAAACTTTATAGATAAAAATATTATTTTCACAGTCAAGTGATTTTATCAAATTCTTGTTTGGTGCGGTGCATTGAAATCTATGAAAATTTCAAACAATATTAAAGTCAAGAGACTAAATTAGATAAAAACATGGAAAAATATCAAATATCTTTCCTTTAAAATGCACTGCTTGGTTTAGAGAATTGCCACGTTGCACAATTTTTCTAGAAAGATTAAAAATTTGAGTAACACATTTCCATAGAGAGTTCCAAATTAAAATATACTCGGTTACCATTGTTGGTTCTTGATTTTTATGGTGCTTTTGATTGTTTTTTAGTTATGGAATAACTCTGTCTAGCGTTCTAGAATGCTCTTTGAGTTGTCTTATTTTCTTCCAACATGTGAGTCTCTGCATCATATGACGAGTCATCTATTATAACTATATTAATGCCCTTGAAATAATGTGTTGTTTGATCATAAACTTGTTTAGGAATTAAAAGTAACTCCATGTCATGTACTTGTCCAGTTTTCTCTTCTCCAAACACTTGATGTTTAATGCATCACCTCCCCACACATCTTTGTCTCGCTATTTTGTGCTAACTATGGTTGTGTTCATAAGATTTTCCAATTGAACCTACAAATAAGAAATCCATAAATTTGAAAAAAGAAACAACTTTGTATTTGCACATATATGATATGTACGTACCGTAGCACTAGCTCATTTATCCCAGAGATCGCATTCACAAAGAAGGGTATTTTCTAGCAGGAAAGGAGCCACCAAAATACACCCCCACGAGGCCATGGACCATGATCCCTCGCCCCCTCCGATCTCTCCTCTCATTGGTCCTTGCTCTCTCACACGGATCGCTGAGCCCCATCCAACGGCTCACACCAACCGAAACCAATGCCACGCAACGCTCCAGATCGCAGCACCGCCCTCCACACAACGAAAACACAAACGCACACAAGCACACGGCGCAAGGGGAAAAAAAGCCGGAGAAATCGAACGCGAAAGAGGGTGACGAGAGAGGAGAGAGAGAAAGAGAGGCGGGGAAGGAGAGAGCACGGGGGCTTGATCGGAGATGGATGCCGGAGCAAAGGTGCCGAAGAAGGCCGCGGCGGGGCGTCGAGGCGGCGGCGGCCCCAAGAAGAAGCCGGTCTCTCGCTCCGTGAAGGCCGGCCTCCAGTTCCCCGTCGGCCGTATCGGCCGCTACCTCAAGCAGGGTCGCTACGCCAAGCGTGTCGGCACCGGCGCCCCCGTCTACCTCGCCGCCGTCCTCGAGTACCTCGCCGCCGAGGTCAGTCAGACCCCACCCATTCCCCACCCGTCGCGGAAGACCTGATTCGTCTCGCGTCGCCTCGCCTCGTCCCTCCTTCCTATTTTTAGGTCCTCGAGCTGGCGGGGAATGCAGCGCGGGACAACAAGAAGAACCGGATCATCCCGCGGCACGTACTGCTGGCGATCCGCAACGACGAGGAGCTCGGGAAGCTGCTGGCCGGCGTCACCATCGCGCACGGCGGGGTTCTGCCCAACATCAACCCTGTGCTGCTCCCCAAGAAGACCGCTGCTGCCGCCGCCAAGGAGGGCAAAGAGAAGAAGTCACCCAAGAAGGCCGCCGCCAAGTCGCCCAAGAAGGCGGCCGCCGCATAGGCCCCGGGCAATGCCGGTGCCCTGTCTCTCGCTCTCTTTCTCTGTCCGCTCTGAACTGAAACGCTCCTAGCTGTCGTTGTCGGTCAAGGTTGTTGTTGCTTGATGCACTTGTTGTGGTTGTTCGTGTGTAATTGCGTGCCTTTCGCCCAATCAGCATGTACTGTGTAGGTTGACACTGGTCTAGGTTTCGATCTGGGAAACGCTGGTTTAGATTCAAGGAGTGTGATCTGTGAAGGGCAGGGGAGGGGGTGTGGGATCTGTGAATCATTAGGTGCTGTTTGTAATAAGATTGCGAAGATGTGTAAAATCCGTTCTGTGCTTCCATTTCGTGCTTGATTGTCTGGATGCGATATCTTTTCCATTAGTCGGTGACCTTTGTTATGTTTATATGGTTGCATCTGCTATGATTAACTGGTTATAGTAACTGCAAGGTGTTGGCTTGTTTCTGCTATCATTGCTTCCCATCAGCTTGTGTTAAAGTTTAAACTAAAAACAAGCTATAATCTGTACCCTGAATTTGTCGATCATGGTGAGGGTTATTGACACATCAATTCAAGTGATGCTTACATAACACTATGTGCTGTTAAAGTCAATTAAATAGGAGTGTATGGAATGTTCTATTAAACAAAAAAAGTAGAAGGTTGCTCTTCCATCAATTAGCTAGCTATCAGGCAAAATGTCCGAATAGACACACTACTGACTAGTGACTACCTTGGAACATTTAAAGTTCCTTTAAGCAAGCTTAAAGTTTGTTTAGGCAAACAATGGGGTGTATGTTTTGTTGACATTTCTGATAGTTGATCACTGCCTCACTGGTACTACAGTCCATTTGGGATGATTACAAAACATTATGTGGTGTTAATGTCAATTGAGTATGGGCTTGGCTGTATCGCTGTCTGACATTTCTCTTAGATGATCAATGATACTACAGTTGGCCTGTTGTTCAATAAAGCCTGTGTCCTTTGCTACTCCCCAGTTGAATGGAAATATTATATCCAGTGAAATTCTTGCAAAATCAAAACTTTGAAATATGGTGGCTGGATACCATTCTTCAATAGATCTTCCTGTTTTGAAATGTGATTGGTTTGATAGATTGTGGAAACACATCTAAGAATTGTTACTCAGAGTGTGTGCAATTTATTGCATAGGCACAACATAAGTGTGATTGAATTTATTTTATTTTTGTGTAATGTGTGGTTTCTTCGTTTTCCAGCAATTTCCAACAAATAGAGTCCTGTAGAAAATTGGCATGTTTTTATGTGCAGGATTACAGAATGTTAGGATTTTCATCTCAGTACTTCATTTCTCTATAGGTAGTGCATTGACTTGCAAATTTGGTACTTTGATACTTACATGCGTGGGCCTGTTGGTTTGTCGCCAAACCTTGTGACACTTTAGGTGTGACATAGTTTCTTAGGCGTGTGTTTTGTTCCACGCCATTATTGTGGCTGGCCAAACTTTATTAGAGTCATGTTCCCAGCGTGTGTTTGCTAAACTTTTGTGCCCCACATGTCATTGGTTCATTTTCTTCCCAGTTTGCAAGAAAGTGAGGTGACTGATTTGTTCACTACACTGGCGGCAGCCACAATTTGTCTAATGTTGTTGCAAAGTTAGATTGTGTCAACAGAAGAGTCCAGCAGCTTTGATGATGTTCTATGTGATGTATTGCCAATTAAATGGGGGCATTAATTGAAAATATCGTGATAGTTTTGCTTATTTGTATTGATAGTTTGACCCATTGCAAGTTTGATTTGTATGCTATCCTTAAAATATTTGCCTTTGGTAGAATATTTGTATGTTCTCAAAATATACAAGTTCTTTCATGTTGTTCTAGTTTTTCCTTTGTCAATGGGGTGATCCCTGCCCTGGTGTGATTAGCTTGGGTAGTTGAATCTTTGGTGTGGTTGGGTGTTTGTGTTTAAGTGGTGACGAGGGTTATCATGATGTTCCTTTGTGCTTTCTTTGTGGCCGGTGCCTCCTGCTCTGTTCTGAGGTCTGTACTCAAAGCTCTGGGGTGGGGGTTGGTTCCCTGCCGTGATTTGCCGCCTAATGTGCAGCTCACCATGCAACAAAAAACTGCTCTTGGTTCAGGCAAAAGCTTCGGCAGCCACAGGTCTTTCCATCATGAAACCCTGCCACAGCTGTGGCATCTATTTTTGGCGCCGGGCGGGGCTGGCAGCCAAATGCACCCTTATGTTTTTTTTATGAAAGACGGTTTTATTACCTGTTTCAAAACAAAATGGTGATCTTTATAATTGCCATTTAATTGCTGGAGTTACATGGTTGATTGGTAAACCAGATGTTATGGTGCTTCGTTTTGGTTTTGCCCTAAGTCAACTTTCTTTTCTAGCTTCGACCAAGTTTATAGGAAAAATGTATTACTATCGTGGCAAATAAAAGAACTGACTGAGCATCTTTCATATGTTCTATGACAAATTAATGGAATTAATTTGAAGTTGTAGATGTTCGTGCATATGTTGGATCTTTATAGCAATAAGCAAGCTGGATTTTTTAAACTTCATGCACAGCCTCACAACTAAAAACTAGAAAGTGTAACTGTGTGGCACCTGTTTCCCCAAAACTTGCAATTATAGGTTTCTAAGGTAACTCTATGTACTTCCTTTCGGAAAAAAAATCAAGAATTTATCAAAATGCCATTCTGGTAAATGATGATTTTCAAACTGTCTAACACCTTACTATCGGAATGACTAATACGCACACAGGAAAGGGAATTTTTTTATGACAGACCTTTTGATGAAATAGTAAAACAGTACTACTTTAGTAGTACTTTTCAGTAAATAAATAGTATTTTTTTTCTCAATAAATCGGCGTAAGCCAAATTTCAACGAAGAATAGGGAAGGGTCTGGTCTGTGTTGTTAACTTGTGTTACGTTGAACTGCATTCTGACTTTTTTTTACTCTGGGATGGGATACTTCTGTTAATGTATCATAATTGTATACCCTGTAGGCCTATAGGGCGTACCTAGTAGTTTGTGAATTGCAGCACTTCAACGATTATGTCAATCAATATATACATATCTTTACCTTGGATATATAGAACTACTTTTTTTTAATGGTGCCATTGCAATTATGTGGATCTGAAAAATACTATTACTATTTACTTATTTGAAGATGAGCTATTATAATTCTTCAGTTCTCTAAGAAAAAAAAGTGCCATTATATACGCTTCGATCGGGTCCATTTGCAGGCCATTCTATTTCTGTATTGTCCAGAATGCCTCTCTGTCCTCTACTCGCTCCCGTCACTGAGGCGTGGGGCCCATAGGTCATCTCCCCCGCCATATTTAGCTGAACGTGTAGGCACGACCGGCGGCTCATGCAGCGCCGCGGCGAGCAGCGTGGCCGGCGTCGCTCGTGAGCTACAGCGGTGGCGAGCACGTGCCGGGTTGCGGCATGACTGAGCGCGAGGCCGCCGGCGCTCGCGAGCTGGGGCAGTGGTGAGCACGCGACGGGTTGCGGCACGACCGAGCGCGAGGCTAGCGGCGCTCGCGAGCTACGGGAGTGGCGAGCACGCGGTGCGCTGCCCCAATGTGAAAGCGCGACGGGTTGCTGGCGACGAGCACAGCCTGCGCAACCAGCAGCACGACAGTCGACATGACGTGGGAGGCCGCTGCAAGACAAACATCACATTCGCTTATTGGTTTCGGTCAAGCTTATTCAATTAACCAACAGTGTTTTTCTCTCACGACGAACCAGCACCCGTCGGCCTAAACCAGCCTAGAGCGAACACGTTGAAAACCTCATCGACATGGTTCTTTGCAATGTATCTATCCTAAGGCTCTGTTAAGTTGGAACAGTTCTGATTCTTGCCAGAATAGTAGAATCCATGCCAAACGGAAAGGAGTTGGAACATTTCTGGACGGAAACACTAGAATTGTTTCTCAGGGCCGAAGGGTGTTCATCTATTTTGCTATGTATCTATATATAAAAAAAGTCAAAGCGACTTATAATTTAGAACGGAGCTTGTGCTTTTTAGTTATTATTTTTTATTGTAACAAGTAAAAAATAGGTTGTATTAAAGTTGTTCTTCGCCTAAAAAATTATATTTGTTAAAGAATATTTTCATTTACATGATTTTTTTGAAAAATGTTTTTTTGTGAATCAGAATCGCATACTAGCCAAACGATTTCAGGAAGTGATTCTGATTTATCGTCAGAAACGTTTCTTAAGAGAATCTGGATCCGAAACGTTTCTACGAGAATATGGATCCCTACCAAACACACCCTAAGTTTAACTAAGTATATAGAAAGTAGGTACGACTTTAATAGGTGTATCATGCAAATATGTTTCATAACATTAATAGGTGTATTATGCAAATATGTTTCATGACAAATTTAATGATATCTACTTAGTACGATAAATATTAGTATCTTTTTATATAAATTTAATCAAACTTCTACCAATCCTTAAAATATTATTACAAACCACACCGGATCAGTATCGTAGTAACACAGCACTATTCTAGAATTGTATCTTTTCTAGGACGGATGAAGTATTAACCGTACTAGACGGCGTGTGCAAGCACATATGGGATCTTGTTCTTGAGAAGATCAGTTGGCGCAGGGTAACAATTTCAGCATCCGCCGACTAAATTCAGTTACTTAGGTCTGAAGAGTACTATGCAAAGTTGGCCTCTTGCAAGAGGCCAAATCCTACTCCCTCCGTCCCGAAAAGAATGTAACTACGAGTTGCGTATCAGCAAAAGTGGTTCACGTTTAACCAAATTTCTAATGAATACTATTCACATTTACAGCTCTAAAATAATTTATTATAAAAATACATTTTATAATTAATTTAATGATATTTATTTAATATCATAAATATTGATACTTTTTCTATAATTGATCGAACTTAGGATACTAAACCAACCATGACACTGTGGGAGTACGTTATTTTGCACTACAGTATACAGACAACATATAAAACAAAAACAACGCATTCACGTTAGGTGGTGTTTAAATCTAGGTCTAAAGTTTAGGGGTATCACATCGGGTATCACGTAGAAGTGTCACATGAGAGTATTTAAATAGTAATAATAAAACAAATTATACAAGTCCTTAGTAATCCACGAAATAAATTTATTAAACCTAATTAATCCATTATTAGTACATATTTTCTGTAGCTCAAATCATGAATTAATTAGGCTTAAAAAATTCGTCTCATAAAGTAGTCACAATATGTATAATTAGTTATTTTTTAAATCTATATTTAATACTCTATAATGTGTCTAAACATATGATATGATAAGAAGTAAACTTTAGGAAACTAAAAGACCAGAAAAGTTGCTGGTCTTGGCTGGACGGCACCAACCGATTTTTAGCCGCGATCGAGCTCCATGTGCGCGCTGTTTAGGCCTGCATGTGATTGCTTAGCAATTCCTTGCTTGGTAGTTACCTAATCGTCTCAGTTCAATTAGAATCCTGGCGGTAAACGTTAGCACGCATGAAAATGGCATCACGTTAACTGTAACTGCGTCTAACGGAAAGCCGCTTGCGAGTGAGGCCTCTTTAGAGTTTACTTCCCATCCCATCATTTTTTTGATATATACATAGAGTATTAAATATAAACTAAAAAAATAATTAATTATATAGTTTGCGACTAATTTACGAGGCGAATCTTTTAAGCCTAATTGGTCCATGATTTGACAATGTGGTGCTTCAGTACGCACATGTGCTAATGATGTATTAATTAGGCTTAATAAATTCATCTCGCGGATTACTAACGTATTCTGTAATTTATTTTTTTTATTAGTATCCAAACACCTTATGTGACGCTTCATATGACACCCGATGTGATAGCCAAAACTTTATACTCTAAATTTAAACGAGGCCTGAACGAAGTTTTCAAAGGGAGAGAGAGACGCATGGAGGCTGCGTGACGATGACACGAATGGGTAATGGCATTGAGGAGTTATTAGGAACCTGAAAACTCGAAAGCACACCACACCATCGCGCAATCTGCTGCTTTTCGTTTGTCCCTTTCTTTCGTACGAAACATTGTCGCAACTTGCCTTCACAGTCACATAGGACGACTACTACGTTAACATGATCGTTATTTCTTCAAGAACAAAAGGATGGTTGTTGATCATACATCACCTCCTTTCTATGTCCCACAAAGAGTATTATTCTCACTTTTTTAGAAATTAAATATTCTCAACTTTGGTCAAATATATACAAGAGAATGTTACTCCCTCCGTTTCTTAATATAAGCCATATAAATTTTTAAAGAAAATTCTAAAATATAGGTACGTATCAGCTCCCACGTCGATTAGTTTGGAAACCTTCCCACCGTACATAGCACATGCCCCAACCAATCCCTTAGATTTAGGAAGCAATCTGATTGGAAGAGAGAAGATGACCTGATTTTCCTTTTTTTTCTCGGTCTCACATCCTTCCCCAAGCCACGCGTTAATATTGATGATAAAAACTATATGGCTTATATTAAGAAACGGAGGGAGTAATATTTTATAGTGCATAGTAAGTATCATTAGATTAATCGTTAAATATATTTTTATAATAAATTTATTTAAAGATACAAATGTCGCTAATATTTTTTTATAAATCTTTTTTTGAACAATATTTTTTTACAAATCTAATTAAACTTAAGAAGTTTAACCGGCATAAACCTTATGCGATACTTTCTTTTTGTACGGTGAGAGTAGTCAACCTTATACCTCTGGCAGAATAGTCACTACTTCCGACTAAATATATAATTTATTAACAAGGGTATGTTGTACTACTAGTAGAGCAAAACATTAGGAATATATACTACTATTTTTTTTGCCAAAAAGTTATATACTACACAAATGCTTTTTATAATGAATCTAATAAGGCTAATCTTGAGCCCTTTTTTTTTAAAAAAAAAGAGAGAGAAAATCTCTGCTCATAAGAAAGCAAATGTAACAGATAACTAATCTTGAGCTCTCAATCTATATAGCTTATATTGTGGTCAAATGTCAACAAATTTTTTTTACTGTAAAATGTCAACAACATTAGATGGACTTACATTTGTGATTAGAACAAGTACTAATGTACTATCTTTCATACAAGTCCTTTAAGCTTTGATCTGTACCATGCACGCGGCACTCCAAACTTTGAACTGGAGTCGTGTCTCCTCATTTCTCAACTTCTCATAGCACGTGCTGCTAGCAGAAAACTGCAATTGTGGCCGGCATCTCCATTAGCGCAGAATAGCATCCGGTGTCAGGCTTAAGCTCACCGGTCGGTGGCTCGGCGCCTCGGGTTAAGCAGCACCTGCACCGCAAGTAACCCAACCCTGTCTTCCAATGCAAGTGACTGACCCGGCCCCGACCCATCATCATCATAACATAACACACGCTCGCTCTTGCGCCCGGCGAATCAAAGGAAACCACCACCCGATTTGTTTACCCACCGAAAATTTGCCGTCTCCTCGTCTCGCTCCCCGCCACACCCCCCGGCGCAGCCCCCAGATCCGGCACCGCCGATCCCCGCACCCCACGCCCGCAGGTGAGCGCCACCGTTCCGCCTGCGCGCGCCGCCGCCCGTCGCCGCCATTCCTTCCTCCCGTTTTGCTCACGACGCGTGCGTGCGTGCGTGCGTTCTCTCTGCAGGCCGGGACCGGTGGGGGCGCGCGCCGGGTAGTAGGAGGAGGAGGAGAGGAAGGGCGGCATGGCGGCGCCGCCGGCGAGGGCCCGGGCCGACTACGACTACCTTATCAAGCTGCTCCTCATTGGGGATAGCGGTGGGTGCTGCTAGATCTCTCTGTCTCAGTAAACGGGTGTGTAAGGGCGTACACCGCACTCGCGCGCGCGTTCGTGGGATCGGAGTTGGATTCGGGCATATGCGCGGTGTGGATCTTGCTCCTGTTGCCTGTGGTCGTGTTCGCTCGATTGATCTGTCTTACGTCTAAATGAGATGTTGTTGCTTGCTGGTTCTTCAATCCTTTGTGCTTTCTGCCTAACCTACCATACGTTAATCAGTAGGTTATTAGCATCTTTGGCGCATTAGTCTGAGATGCGAAATTGGGCACTAGTGAGAAGGATGGATTATGCCTTCCTGTGAGTTTTGAACATTTCACTCGTTAAATTGCTGTGTTTTTTTTTTCCTTCCTTGATGAGCATTCACTCGTGGGAACTCTTTGGTTAAAGGAAGATGCGCATTGGAAATAGTCCAGTTTGTGGAAATGTCCTTTCAAGGCTCCATGTTCTGCAGATTAAAATAAGTCTGTAGACTGGTTCAAATGTTGACATGTTGAACTGATACTTACTGGTTAAGCGATTATTTGTTTTACTCGTTCTTACATTGAGCAAAGAGACTAGAATATTCACTTCAAACTGCACCCACTTTAGGGGCTTTAGACAATGTAGAATTATTTATCGTGATGTTGCTTGCTGTTCTGTATTCTATAATTATTTGCTCGTTACTATGTACCATGTAACCATGAAATTGAGTAACTCCATGAAATTTATGAAACACACTGAGTTTTTGTGGGGCAGATGACTTGTAAAAGTGGCAGCTGCTGGATGTTAGACGGAGCAGTGAAATGTTGAATGGATTTTCCTTTGTTGGAAACTGCCTCTACGGAAATTTAACTGAGGCTTATCCAAGAAATATGCCTCAACTAATAGCATTGTCGTGTTCTCTCTATCTTATACTTTATTATCTACATTTCCATCCTTCCTGGATATCCTTACTGCTAAACTTCTGCTTTTGAGGATCAGGTCAAAAGAAATTCCGTCAATAGGCTAGCAAGCGCATACCAGCACGTAAATAGGAAACAAGCTGCTCTCCCGTATTACTGTCCTCGGCTAAGGTGCATTCCTTCCATTCGAAGCGCGAGACTGACTAAGTGTTTCTCGTCACACAATGGTGTGAGTTCCATTGTCATCCATGTCTGTATGCAATGGTTTTGAGCTTATCTAGTTTTTTATTGAAGTTTGTTGATTCCTGACATAACCTTGGCATTGTACCTATTCCTGAGTCTGTCCAGTAGCTGTATTGTGATAACATGTAAAGTGTAGGTGATTGTAGCTACAGTACAATGTTATGTTTGTGACTGAATAGTTCATTCATAAGCTAGTGGCATGTCCATACAACAACAACAAAGCCTTTAAGTCCCAAACAAGTTGGGGTAGGCTAGAGTTGAAACCCAGCAGAAGCAATCAAGGTTCAGGCACGTGAATAGTTGTTTTCCAAGCACTTCTATCTAAGGCTAAGTCTTTGGGTATATTTCATCATTTTAAGTCTCCTTTTATTGTCTCTACCCAAGTCAACTTTGGTCTTCCTCTGCCTCTCTTCACGTTACTATCCTGGCTTAAGATTCCACTACGCACCGGTGCCTCTGGAGGTCTCCGTTGGACTGTTGGACAAGCTTTTCTTCAATTGGTGCTACCCCTAATCTATCACGTATATCATCGTTCCGAACTCGATCCCTTCTTGTATGACCGCAAATCCAACGCAACATACGCATTTCCGCGACACTTATGTGTTGAACATGTCGTCTTTTCGTAGGCCAACATTCTGCACCATACAACATAGCAGGTCTAATCGTTGTCCTATAAAACTTGTCTTTTAGCTTCTGTGGTACCCTTTTGTCACATAGGACACCAGTGGCATGTCCATCATTAAAGTTTTTGATTGCATCAATGCGTGATTTTTTTTAATCCTTATCTATGTTCAGGTGTTGGCAAGAGTTGCCTCCTGTTGCGGTTCTCTGATGGTTCCTTCACTACAAGCTTTATTACCACAATTGGGTAGGTCCCTTTGGTGTTGTCAAGATTGTTAAACTGGTCATCATGCTTTCTTACATCAAATAGGAATTCAGCATTTGTTATTTACTCCACAATGATTTTGGACCTGTTACTGTGCAGTATTGACTTTAAGATACGAACAATAGAATTGGATGGCAAGCGTATAAAGCTACAGATTTGGGATACAGCCGGCCAAGAACGCTTCCGGACTATTACCACTGGTATGATGTTTTGTTTCATTTCTGATTGACACTTTCAAATTATACGATGACCCTTCTGATTCAATGGGCTTTATTTTACCTCAGCGTACTACCGAGGAGCTATGGGCATCTTGCTGGTTTATGATGTCACTGATGAATCTTCTTTCAACAGTAAACTCTTCTTAACCATATACTCCAATTCCTTAATGCTTCCATTTTAAACTATTTTACCATTTATTTGCAATTGGTTCATCTAAAATACAGACATCCGAAACTGGATTCGGAACATTGAACAGCATGCCTCTGATAATGTCAACAAAATTTTGGTTGGCAACAAGGCCGATATGGACGAAAGCAAGAGGGTACATGCCTGAACTCATTGTTCTCCTTGAATGTTTGACTGTTTTCACTCTGTATTTCTTGTTTGAAATAAGTAGTTAGATGCTTAATTCTTTTCCTTCAATTAGCTAAATAATAAGTCTTACTGCTACTATTGCTTCAGGCTGTACCTACTGCAAAAGGACAAGCACTTGCTGATGAGTACGGGATCAAGTTTTTTGAAACAGTATGTCGCTTGCCAGACTTGCATGACACCTTCAGTGAACAGTTTTTTTTTTAATAAAAAAACAGAGTTTGCAGTTGTTTTACTCACAGATTTCTGTGTCTTTCAGAGTGCCAAGACAAACCTGAATGTGGAGCAAGTGTTTTTCTCCATCGCACGTGACATCAAGCAGAGGCTTGCGGAGACTGATTCAAAGCCAGAGGTACAAACAACTGTGCATAGTTTGCTTTACATTCCACCATTCATCGTGTTCAGTGTTCTGAGCGATATATCCTTGCACTGTAGGACAAGGCAATCAAAATCAACAAGCCAGACCAGGGTTCCGAGGCACCAGCTGCCCAGCGATCTGCCTGCTGCGGCTCATAAGCAGATGCACAATGGCCATAATGATTGGTTATTTGACATTATTTATTTCCCGCTTGGCTGTTATAGGAAGAATTTGAAGAAGCCACTTATGATATACTGGTGGTTGTACTCGTGTTTGCTTCCATTCTTTGAAGCAACCACCTCTTGATGTTGACGTAGCTATTGCTATTGCTGGGAGCTATTGCACTCTGGATTTGGATCCGTTGGAAAAACCTCTCCCCTCCCTACAGTGTGTAATGAATGAAATCCATGTCGTTGGGTTTGCATCTTATCGATCAATGCATGGAATAACTGTCGCTCTGGTGTGAATTGTTGTGTGCTTTTTTATGTTGCCGTTCTATCAGGTGTCTTTTATTCCTGGAATGTCTGTATGCACGGAAAGTCTGTATCTTCGATTTCTAAAAAAAGGAAACGTATCTGGAAATGAGGCAGGTGCATGTTGTAATGTTTGAAAAAAAATCTAATAAAACCTGTACAGTTGTATAAACTATAAGGCAGCTTGTCAAAGAGGAGGACAGTCCAATATCTGTGATTTCCGTACGCCATGGCCGTCTGTGTTGCCGAACACAGCGTTATTCCGGCACTTGGCGCAGTTCTCCGACGGCGCCAGGCTCAAGTCCAAACAGATTCCACTGGCACCACAGCCAGCGCCAACGTCGGCTTTCTCAACCGACGTCGCGTTCGCGTCCCAAGAGTGGAGTTCACATTCGGAGCCGGCTGCGGCAGTCCGGTGCCGACGCATGTGCCCGCCTAGCGCCTGGCCGACCGCGAACTCGAGGCCGCAGGTGGGGCAGCCGTGCAGCCTCGGGGCGCACTCGCCGTCGTGCGGCTCATCCAGCCTCGCCCGGCGTAGCCCCGGTTCGTCGTTGGGGTAGGGGTAGGGCTTGGGGCGCCTGTGGGTGGCGCGGTGCCCGCCCAGCGCCTGGAACGTCGGGAACCTCCTGCCGCACGTCTTGCACTCGAACACGCGCCGAGGCCGAGCCCCCGCCGTCCTCGTCGCGCCGCCTTGTTGTTGCCGCCGCGAGAGCAGCATGAGGACGCTGGCCGCGTCCACGCCCACGCCGGTCTCCATCTTCTCGCCGCCCTGACGCCGGTGTGCTGCACGGCTGCACGCTCTGCTACCTAGCTAGCTCGCTGCTCCGCGCTACTCGATGGTGCAATGCGAATGCGATCCTGTCCGATGAGGCATTGGCATGCGACGTTGGCGACTATATATAGCGCGACGTGCGGGTAGCTTTACTTCAGTATTAGCACTAGGAATTGATTTCGAGTGTAAAAAGTTTCTAGATGTCGGTATGCTTTTCTACGCTGCCGTTTAATTGGGCTCAGCAAGAAGCGCAAACGTAGAGCGCAACGCAAAGCACCACCAAGCTGCCTAATTAATTAATGATGAATGCGAGCTGGCGTGCGAGCGTCGTCGGCCGCCGTTGGATCGCCCAGGTCCCGCATCCGCGCCTGGAACGAGCGAGCCGCGGTCGTGGCGGCGTTTCACACCTGGGGATTTTTTTTTAATTTTAACATTTTTTACAAACTAATTTAAAATCTAACACGGTCGTTTTTTTTAAACTAACATATTTGGCCGCGTGTATTGTCCTGACGCGGTCATATGCCTGTGCCGCGCCATGCATGATGGCGCGGCAGCGGGCTGACATGGTGGCGACCAGAGTCACTGACCGCTGATGGGGTAGGGCCTGTCGCGCCACCAATCTTGGCGCGGCACTGCCGCGCCATGATCCGTGGCGCGGCAAAGCCGAATAAAACCAACACGGCCAGTCCCGACCCCCGTCCGGCCCTCCATTGCCGCCTCCCTTCCCTTCCATTCCTCGGCCACCTCCCTCCCTCCTCGTCCTCGTACAAGGTAATGACGCACATTTTATTTTCATTTCAACGGTGGATAGGTATATTATGAATGGGAGCTATTATTTAGTTAGAAGTATGTTTACAATGTATATTTTTGTTGTTCTAATTGTCGGTTATATTATTTTAGTTGCATTGCAAATGATTATATTTTACAATAATTTGCGATGTTTTGATTGATGTTTAATTTGAACCGTTTTATTAGATGGAAGACATGTTTCGGGAACAGTTATGGCGAAAACGGGGTCGTCCTAGAGAATTGTACCCCGACGAGTCTAGCAAAGATGCCCCCGTCCCTTCTGAACTCCCTGTCCCTAACTGTGACTGTGGTTGTCCGGCCGACGTGTTTCAATCGAGACATCCAGACACAGCGGCTCGTTGCTTCTACATGTACAGTCGTTTTAATGTAAGTAATTGTTTCCGTATGTTTTTTTCTTCTAACGAATCTAGATATGGACTGTTGTAAAGAAGACACCGAGATATCGTTATTATTATCAACGAGCCCCAATATACGATGGGCAAGGTAACGTGTAGTGAGCTGATGATGATTTTCCTTC
Source organism: Miscanthus floridulus (assembly GCF_019320115.1). NCBI lineage: Eukaryota > Viridiplantae > Streptophyta > Magnoliopsida > Poales > Poaceae > Miscanthus > Miscanthus floridulus. Next base: position 92,406 of record NW_027097308.1, read on the forward strand.
CCCCTATTGTCTAGGCAAGTGTGAGGTTCAACAACTTTAGTTATCCTCCACTTGTCATCACTCTGTCTCTTTCGTGCATTTAACCTCCACATACAACCATTCTTGCATATCACGTGGTACCTCAACTCCTGATCCGAATGAGTGACGGTGTACGGCCTATGGTGGTACACAACATAGTCCTGAAGGAAGAGTTTTATCTCTGACATTATGTTGAATATCATCCCCTTGCTAAGGGTTTCTTTCTCATGATTATACAATGAATTCCTACACAACTGGAGACCGGTGTCACAAACTGTCATATCCGCCATGCTGACATCCCTATAGTTCGGAACGCCCATGAAAGGTATGTTCTTGGATCTTAGTTGCTCAAGCTCAGTCGCTGTATAAGGTGGTGGTGGAACATACTGCTGCGCTTCGCTAAGCCCATGAATCATAGGGGGTATCATCTGCAGTCAAATCTGTGACTAGTCTACCCTGAGCCTGGACACCATGCAATACCTCAATTGGTACTGGTAATGGCATAGTATGAACCGGTACTTGCATGGCATCAGCCGGTGTTGACGTAGCATATGTACCTCCTTGGTCATCATCAGAATCGTCTGAATCACTCTTAACTACATCACCAATCCTGTCCTCCTCCTCCTGCTCCTCTTCCCGTTCGAAATCATTCACATCGAAGTCATTGCTTATACAACCTAGTGTAGCGGGACCAGTGAGCTCTAATTCATGTTACCCTGAGTTGCTTCCCCTTCGACCCCCAATTCTTGCTCATTGCCTTCAACACCGTCAATGGACGGACCGTCCTGAACACCCTGCATCCTGTACCTATTCTCCACCACCACCTCAGCCATGGGCACATTGGAACCTTGGAGAACCCTAGTGTAGCAGGACCAGTGAGCAGGGTCGCGCAAGAGCATGAGGACATAGTATGCCCTAGTCTTCCCAGTATCAAACTCCCCCTTCAATGTGAAATCACCATTAAACTTTGCATTCAAACGGACACAAAGGTCGTTGAAGCTAGGAGGTTCATCAAACCATTTCAATTCTTATTTCATATCCTCAAGCATACCATCTTCTCTCCTAACACTTCCTCCATATAAAACTCTAACACAACAATCCATCTGCAAAAGTATTAAAAGAAACTTCATCACGTCGTCGAAATCGTCGTACGTAATGTCCATAGTAATATTAATACATATTCTAACTATAACTGTAATAACTAATCTAATATTAACATCTATACAAGGCTAACTACAACAACTAATTAGACTAAATCCAATATATAACTAGACTCAATAATTGTACTAAGTAAACTACCTAACTTTACTACCTATACTAACTTACTATATTACCTATACTAACTAAACTAAATAACTATACTAACTATACTGTAATAATTTTACTACCTATTAGGAGAGTACCTCGCTGCAGCGCGCTAGACCGGGTCGGAAGGCGTGGGCATAGTCCTCGGCGGGCAGCCGCCGTGTGTGGCCGGAGGGATGAAAGGTCCTAATGGCTAGAGGGGGGTGAATAGCCTAATAAAAATTTCTACAACAACACTTAACCAAATAGTTAGACAATTATGAGGCGAAGCGAGTGTTGCGCTAGCCTACTCAATAATGCAAGCCACCTACCACAATTCTAGTTTAGATAGTGTCAATTCACACAAGAGCAATGACACTACCCTATGTTAGTGTGCTCTCAAAGGCTAACTAAAGAGCCACACCAACCAAGCATGCAAGCTCTCACAACTAGCTACACTAAAGAGCTTGTGAACTAGTTTGCGGTAAAGTAAAGAGAGTGATCAAGAGGATTATACCGCCGTGTAGATGAATGAACCAATCAATCACGAAGATGAATAACAATGATGACCAATCACCTCGGAATCAAATGATGAACACAATGATTTTTACCGAGGTTCACTTGCTTGCCGGCAAGCTAGTCCTCGTTGTGGCGATTCACTCACTTGGAGGTTCACGCGCTGATTGGCATCACTCGCCAAACCCTCAATAGGGTGCCGCACAACCAACACAAGATGAGGATCACACAAGCCACAAGCAATTTACTAGAGTACCTTTTGGCGCTCCGCTGGGGAAAGGTCAAGAACCCCTCACAATCACCACGATCGGAGTCGGAGACAATCACCTCCTCCACTCAACGATCCTTGCTGCTCCAAGCCGTCTAGGTGGCGGCAACCACCAAGAGTAACAAGAGAAATCCGCAGCGAAACACAATCACCAAGTGCCTCTAGATGCAATCACTCAAGCAATGCACTTGGATTCACTCCCAATCTCACTATGATGATGAATCAATGATCTAGATGAGTGGGAGGGCTTTGGCTAAGCTCACAAGTATGCTATGTCAATAGAAATGGCCAAGAGTCTGAGCTTGAGCCGGCCATGGGGCTATAAATAGAGCCCCAAACAAATAGAGCCGTTATACCCCTTCACTGGGCAAAACGCGTTCTGACCGGACGCTCCGGTCAGACTGACCGGACGCTGGCTCTCAGCGTCCGGTCGCTCGATGTCAGCCACGTGTCCAGACTCAACGGTCATCAGCCTCGACTGGACGCTGCTCCTTCGAACTGACCGGACGCTGAAGCCCCTGCGTCCGGTCGTTTACAGTAAGCTCCCGAGCATGACCGGACACGTCCGATAAAACTGACCGGACGCTGAAGCCCCAGCGTCCGGTCGTTTCCAGTAAGCTCCCCGAGGCATGTTTTTTCGACCGGACGTGTCCGGTCCACCTTGACCGGACGCAGCCAGCGTCCGGTGCTCAACCCTAGCCACTGTGCCGTCTGACAGCTCGACCGGACGCAGCCTTTCAGCGTCCGGTCGCTGAGTGACCCAGCGTCCGGTCAGTAGACCGACACCAGCATCATTTCGATCAACTCCATTTCAACTCTTACTTCTTCACCCTTGCTCAAGTGTGCCAATCACCAAGAATTTTGCATCCGGCGCAATAGAAAATAGACATTTCATTTTCCCGAAAGCGCCGAATCCCGCCGAGCAAGCTCGGCGGGAGGGAGAGAGGGACCCAAACCCATCTCAACCCTGCACACACCTTGTGCACATGTGTTAGCATATTTTCACAAATATTATCAAGGGTGTTAGCACTCCACTACATCCTAAATGCATATGCAATGAGTTAGAGCATCTAGTGGCACTTTGATAACCGTATTCCGATACGAGTTTCACCCCTCTTAATAGTACGGCTATCAAACCTAAATGTGATCACACTCTCTAAGTGTCTTGATCACCAAAACAAAATAGCTCCTACAAGTTATACCTTTGCCTTGAGCTTTTTGTTTTTCTCTTTCTTCTCTTCAAGTGTAAGCCCTTGATCATCTCCATGCTATCACCATTGTCATGTTATGATCTTCATTTGCTTCTCTACTTGAAGTGTGCTACCTATCTCATGATCACTTGATGAATTAGGTTAGCACTTAGGGTTTCATCAATTCACCAAAACCAAACTAGAGCTTTCAACGGAGTGGCGTGCCGGCGTGGGGGCTCGGCGGCGGGCTGGCTGGCGCGGGCGGACACGGCCACGACGACCGGCGTGCTCGGCGGCGGGCTGGCATGGGCGGATGCGGCGGCCAGGCGACCCTGCTGCGCTGCTCGGGCAACGGCGGCCGCTCGGCCACTAGCGGACACGGGCAGCGGCGGTCGATTTTATTCGGCTCTGCCGGGCCACGGATCAGGGCGCGGCAGGCCCTGCCCCGTCAGCGGTCAGCGACTCTGGTCGCCGGCACGTCACCCCTCTGCCACGCCACTATGCATGGCGCGGCACAGGCATATAGCCGCACCAAGGCAATAGACGTGGCCAAAAGTGTTAGTTTAAAAAAAACCCAACCGTGTTAGATTTTAAATTAGTTTCCAAAAAGTGTTAAAATTAAAAAAAAATCCACCTGGGTTGGTGGCTGAAACTGGACTATCGGATCGGAGTGGCAGTGGCTTACTGGCACGTTAGCGGGATCCTGAGGCCTTGTTTAGTTGGGTAAAGTTTGAGATTTTGACTACTGTAGCACTTTCGTTTTTATTTGGCTATTAGTATTTAATCATGGACTAATTAGGCTCAAAACGTTCGTCTCGCGATTTCCAACCAAACTGTGCAATTAGTTTTTTTCGTCTACATTTAATACTACATGTACGTATCGCAAAATTCGATGTAATGGCTACTGTAGCATTTTTTAGAAAAACTTTTTGGAACTAAACAAGTCCTGACCTGAATTCTTCATGTCTCGGAAGTCAGAACACAGATTCAGCATTCAGCAAGCGTGTCAGGAACAGGTACATGAACTGGCCTGTTCGTTTGGCTGTGGCTTGTCGTAAACGATTGTAAATTTTCAGTCGAAACAGTATTTTTCTCTCACACAAACCAGCCAGCAGTACTTCTTCACGAACCAACAACAATACGAACCAGGCAACCGAACAGGCTGAGTCAGTTGTTCTCGAATCTCGATCGATCGCCTGAATTCCTAATCGGGTTGGTGCGGTTAAGCCCTCCGGTCTGGGTGGCTAAACATAACATTTGACCAATTTCAGGGAACGTTGCTTGACAGTTGATACCACACTACTCGTGTATAACACAAAAGTCCACCAACCACCGTGAAATTTGTTCGTTCGATCGGACCTCACTACCTGAGAGGTGGCGAGCAAAATAAAGTAGATATTACTTTGATTTGAAATATATAGTCGTGTATACACTTGTGCAGATTAGACACCACACGACAGCGCATCAAAGACCCGGAAATGAACCACAGGCCAGGTTGATTCTGACCAGGTTCCAGTCACACCAACCCCATATGTACGTAGTACGGGTTAGCATCCTGCACGGCACATGTAGGAGTATCAACCAGAGCAGCCTGAACGAGCTGCACGTTTGGGAAATCGGCCGTGACGCAGCGAGATAGACAGAAGCGGAAAGACAAGGGCATCCACACAAAGTCGTCACTGGCTTTCCGTTCTGAACTGGGGTGAACTGAAGCTGCGCCGCACCGGCTCATCGCTGGATGCCACGATCAGGCGGCGGGCGGGCCGGCGAGCTGTGCGAACCGGGCTCGTTCGTTTTAACTTATCAGCCCCTACAATATTTTTCTCTTACAATAAAACAGTTTCAGCCGATTTTAATACTAGTCGAACAAGCCCGAGATCCGTCAGGCGGCAACCACAAAACCACGTAAGCTGCGGGAAAGCGCGGCCGGTCGACCAGCAACTGTTCGACAGCTCGACGCTTTTCCTCACCCAACGACTGCAGACATCTGAGCGATGACGCTCGCTCCTGTCACTCTGTCATTTTTTTAGCAACAGTTGTTAGTTGATCTCCACCAATAAGCCCAATGGCCTATTAGGTCCTTGGATATGCGCCCTGATCGGAGACGTCCAACCCTAATATGGTTGTGGGCCCCCGTCGCACAGCACCATAAATAGAAGGTGGGGGCCGAGGCGCTCGAGTCACGAGGTTCACCTGAGCCGCCTAGCACCCCATCTACAGTCTAAACCCTAGCCGATCACAGAGGGGGCGCTGCCAGTGACGGGAAGCGCCGCCACCGCCTCTGCATCTCGCTGGTGGACTACTACGACGCTGGGCTACCTTACGGAGTCTACACCGACCCCGGACGACACCGCTACTCCACTGCCACCGGGTTATCGCCAAGCATTACGATGGCGAGCCCATCTTCCTCCAAGGCAGCCGACGGTTTGCACCCTTCACCTCTCTCTTTCTCTCGTTCTATCTATTGTTATTGCACTAGCAGATGTTTTAGGACTCACGGTTTTGTTCAATAGCAAATAGACATGCTAATTCTATGCCTAGAGATCATGTTTTAGGTCTAACAATGGTACCAGAGCCTAACTAGGTGTAGATCTAGCCTATCGGAACCCTTTGTCTAGATGTAGATCATGTCAGGGGCACTGTTCGCCTAAACGGCCGTTTAGCCCGTTTAAACACCGTGTAAACGCTACACGGTGGTGCGTCGTTTCCATTTAATCACCCGTTTACCCCGTTTAATTGGCCGTTTAGCCCGTTTAATGTGACGTTTTGCTCGAATAATGGCTAAACGGTAGGTGACCGACTGTTTACCGTTTAGCATTTAGGAAAACACTGGTCAGGGGTAAGAAACAAAGTAGATCCGTTCAGATCTGAGAAAAGAAGAGGGTCACCGAACCCTAACCCTAATCGGATAAAGAACAGAGAAGAGAAAGGGTGTCGGTTTTTGGAAAGGATCTCAAAGCCGAAACCTAACCCGTGAATCAGTCACGGGGAAGAACAACAGTGAACAAAACCCTAACCCTAACCAAACCCTAATCCCCAAATCGGACAAATCCGAGAGGAGAAGAAAGGAAAATCAAAGAAAGAGAAGGGGAAAAGGGGAAGAGTCCTACCTCGCCGTGCACCGCGTTGCCGCTTCGCCGACGCGTGGGAAGACGGCCGAGCCAAGGGCGCTGCCGCTAGTCCGCTCGACGGCGGCGCACTCACCCGCCGGTGAAGGGGTCGGCAACGGCGCCATGATCTCTCCTTTTCGCTCGGTCGCCACGCGCTGCTGCTGCGCTGAGGAAGAAGGAGAGCAGCGAAGAGAGAGAAAGAAAGCATGCGAAATGAATTAGGGTTTGGGGCGCCGGCCGGCCAAGCGGTTTTTGATCAAGCGAAATCGTCGCCTGGCCGTCGGATCTGGATGAACAGACGAGTCACTGGACCAACTTTCGGCCTAGGCGGGTGCGCGCGGCGGGCGGCTTTGCCAGCCCAGGCCTAGGTTGCAGCCTGGGCGCGGGGGAGGTGCCGCTAGCGCGCGTGAGCGCGACTGCGTGCTAGGACGTGGGCCGCGTTTCTGCTCTGCTGGGCCGAAATGGCCACAAACATAGTGAAATAGAATTTTCTTTCGTTTTATTTTTCCATAAACTTTTTGATACATATTTGATGAATTTCAATTGAATTTTGATGTCCAACTCTGCATAATTTTGATCCAACGACAATTTTGTTCAGAGAAAAATACAGTACTATAAAGTTTCTAGAAAAATAATAATGAGAACATTTACGCTTTCCGCTGCGTATTTAAAGTTGTTATTTTCATTATTAAATTCGAATCAAAGGGAGAATTTAATTTTGAAAAATAAATATGTTTTTAGTTTATTATAATATTATTATTATTCTGACCAACGTTGATTAATGGCAATATTATGATGTTATTTATGAGTTTTATCATGCATTAATTCTATTTCTGCCCAACGGTGATGTAGAATTAGTGTAAAGGACAATTATATGTTTTAATTTTAACCAACGTTGGAACTAAGATATGCAATTGTTATTATTATTATGTTTATGTTCTCACTCAATATGAATTGTGTTTTCAGACGGATACAACTTGATAGATTGTATCAAAGAGATTCCCACTCTCAAAGGTGACAACTACACGAAGTGGGAGAAAAAGATTGACCTGGCCTTCATCTTGGCTGAGGTGGACTGGGTAGTCACCTCACCGTCTCCCACTGAGTCTGTGGCACCGGTAAGGGAGACAAACAATGCTGATGTCGCTTGGGCAACTAGAGAGATGGATTTTGCATCCCAAAAGATGTCCTATGACCTTGAGCATAGGAAATGAGTCACTGCCAACAAGAAATATTTGGCTGTGATAAAGAACACGATTGAGCCTGTAATTGTGGGCTCAATCCTAAAGTGTGACACGACCACTGAGTACCTCAATAGAATAAAGAGTCAGTTCACTGGCTCTTTCAAGACATATGCTACCCAGCTGATAAAACAGCTGGTGATAGAGAGGTATTCTGGAAATGGTGGCATAAGAGAGCACATATTAAGGATGAGCAATTTAGTATCCAAGCTAAAACCAATGGATCTGGCTCTTAAGGAAAAGTTCCTTATCCATCTGATTTTTGCTTCCTCGCTAAAGGAATTTGACACTTTTGTTGTCAACTACAACATACAGCTTGAGAAGTGGGACTTAGAGAGGCTCATGGCTATGTGTGTGCAAGAGAAGGAGAGAATGAAAGCTGCCAATGGTGGCACTATCAATTATGTGAAAGACGACAAGAAAAAGAATACTAATGCTAACTCCTCCTCAAAGTCAATGGGAAAGGGTCCTATGCTGCATCAGCCTCAACAGAACAAGTTCACAGTAGAGAAAGACCAGTGTCTCTATTACAAGAAGACGAGACATTATAAGAAAGATTGTTCGGATTACTTAAAGATGATCATGGCAAAGAAAGGTGAAAACATTATTACGTTCATAAATGAATCCCTATATGTACAGTATTTGAAATCTACTTGATGGATTGACTCAGGTGCAACTGTTTATGTTGCTAATTCCTTACAGAGATTCCGTTCGACAAGGACTACGCAAAGAAGAGAAAGATACGTTAAAGTTTCAAATGGAGTCTGAGCAGATGTTGAAGCCGTTGGAGATCTTTCTCTAGAGCTTGCTGATGGCTTCACACTTTTACTTAGAGATGTACTTTATGTTTCCTCTTTACAGAGAAACTTGATTAGTGTTTCATGCTTGGACAATGATGGATATTATTGCTATTTTGGAAATGGCAAATATAAGATAACATTTAATATTGCATGTGTTGGTCTTGCTATCTTACAAAATAAGTTTTATTTGTTATCACTACGTGATAATGTGAATGTTGTATGCGATGATGGGAACGTTGAGTGTGACAATAAGAATGTATCCTCATCTGCAGATGTAAACAGAAAACGAAAGAGAGCTCACGATGCGTCATCGAAATTATGGCACTGTCGTTTATGCCATATTTCGAGGGGGAGAATAGAAAGACTAGTTAAGAATGATATTATTCCTCCATTAGAGTTATCAGATTTAGAACAATGCAGAGAATGCATAAAAGAAAAGTATGTAAAGAAAATTAAGAAAGATGTCAAACGAAGCGTAGGAATTTTATAGATTATTCACACAGACGTCTGTGGTCTGTTTCTTGTAAGGAGTGTGGATGGTTATGATTCGTTCATAACATTCACAGATGATTACTCCCGTTATGGCTATATTTATCCAATCAAAGAAAGAACAGAAGCATTGGATAAATTTAAGATATTTAAGGCAGAAGTTGAAAACCAACACAATTTAAATATTAAGATAGTCAGGTCCGACCGTGGGGAGGAGTACTACGGTCGGCATACCCCATATGGCCAAGTTCCTGGACCTTTTGCAAGGTTCTTACAGGAGAATGGCATAGTAGCCCAGTATTCTACACTGGGCGAACCTTAGCAGAATGGAGTAGCTGAAAGACGCAATCATACCCTGATGGATATGGTGCGCAGTATGATAAGTTACTCCACCTTACCGTTGAGCATATGGATGGAGGCGTTAAAAACCACCATTCATATTCTCAATAGAGTACCAAGTAAGTCGGTGCCCAAAACACCGTATGAGTTGTGGACAGGAAGAGTACCCTCACTAAACCACTTACGTGTGTGGGGGAGTCCTGCTGAGGGCCTGAGGCTAAAGTATTTAACCCAAACATTGGAAAGCTAGATCCCAAAACAGTAAGTTGCCATTTCATTGGCTACCTAGAAAAGTCAAAAGGTTTTCATTTCTACTATCCAGACAGACATATAAAGTTTGTGGAAACGAGACACGCTATCTTCCTAGAGGATGAAATGATGAGGGGGAGCATGGTAGCTCGAGAAATTGACCTTGAAGAGAAGCGGGTGTATGTGCCCACTCCGATGATTCATGAGCCATTTTCTCACTATTTGCTGTCGCTGCACCGACAGTGTAAGATACTGTGGTGCCAATACCTGTTGTTATTCTGCCTGTGGCAACAATGAATGATGATGAAGAGCATGTTCTTTAGGATCCTATAGAACCTATTGCCACAAATGAGGGGGAGCAACAATAGCCTCAAACAGAAGATGTGCCAAATGTGGAGGCCCCTAGAAGGTCTTAAAGAGTTGGAAAATCAATTATTCATGCGAACTATGAAGTATACAACACTGAGGAATTTTAAATGGAGGATGATCCCACCTCATTTAAAGAAGCCATGAGAAGTGATAATTCATCAAAGTGGCTTGAGGCTATGGAAGATGAAATGAAATCTATGAATGCCAATAAAGTTTGGTACTTGAAAATAATTCCTAAAGGAGCCAAAACAGTAGGCTGTAAATGAGTCTATAAAACAAAACTTAACTCTCAAGGGAATATAGAGAGATATAAAGCGTGACTTGTGGCAAAAGGCTTTACACAAAGAGAAGGGATTGATTACAATGAGACATTTTCTCCAGTCTCATGTAAGAATTCCTTTAGAATCATAATGGCACTAGTGGCACATTACGATTTAAAATTACATTAGATGGATGTAAAGACGGCATTTCTCAATGGGGACTTAAAGGAAAATGTTTACATGGCACAACCAAAAGGTTTTGTCATGGAAGGAAAAGAACGAATGGGATGCCGCCTAAAGAAATCCATATATGGATTAAAACAAGCTTCAAGACAGTGGCACTTGAAGTTTGATCAGACAATAAGGAATTTTGGGTTTAAAGAGAATGTAGAGGACAATTGTGTCTATACAAAGTTTAAGAATGGGAAGTTTATCTTCCTTGTCCTATATGTGGATGATATCTTACTTGCTAGTAGTGATGTCAATCTACTACTGGAGACAAAGAAGTTTTTGTCCTAAAAATTTGATATGAAAGATCTTGGTGAAGCTTCGTTCGTTCTAGGGATCGAGATTCACCGAGATAGAAGTAAAGGGGTATTAGAACTGTCATAAAAGGCATACATAGAAAAGATCTTAAAGAAATTCAGTATGCACAAATGTAGTCCCTCACCTGCTCCTATAGTCAAGGGCGACAGATATGGGGATTTTTAATGCCCCAGGAATCAGTATGAGATCGATCAAATGAAAATGGTTCAATATGCTTCAGCTGTCGGAAGCTTGTAATATGCTCAAGTATGTACGCGCCCTGACTTGGCATTTATTATCGGGTTACTTGGTAGATTCTAGAGCAATCCTGGAGCAGAACACTGGAAATTAGTAAAGAAAGTCTTGTGTTATTTGCAAGGAACGAAAAGCCTCATGATGACGTATAGAAGATCAGATTCACTCCATATAGTGAGATATTCATATTCTGATTATGCGGGAGATGATAGAAAATCCACATCTGGATATGTATTCACTCTCGCAGGAGAGCTATTTCATGGAAAAGCTCAAAGCAAACCGTCACTATATCGTCCACAATGTATGTCGAGTTTGTAGCGTGTTATGAGGCAACGGGCAGGTGAACTGGCTAAAGAAGTTCATACCCGGTTTGAATGTGGTTGACGATATCTATAGACCACTTAAGTTGTACTGCGATAATAAGTACAATATGCTCGCAACAATAAGTCAAGTGGTGCTGCCAAACACATTGACATAAAGTATTATGTTATGAAAGATAAAGTCCGGGATCATGTCATAAGTTTTGAGCATATAAGTACCTAAAAGATACTCGCGGATCCGCTTACAAAAGGCTTACCACCCAACATGTTTAGAGAACATGTAGCCGGCATGAGTTTAAGAGAAAGCCTATAATTCCTGGACAAAAGAAGGCCCAAAGTTAAGTATCTATTTCAGAAAAGAGTGGTGTGTTGTAGTTGTTAAATCTATCGGCAATTGACCGTGACGATGAAACATGCTCTATGCGCTAATCTGTAATGGAATGAACAAAAGTAAATGATATGAAATTAAAAGATGGTAGTGAGATCAAGGGGGAGAATGTTAGTTGGTCTCCACCAATAGGCCCAACGGCCTATTGGGCCCTTGGATCTACGCTCTGATCGGGGGCGTCCAACCCTAATATGGTTGGTGGACCCCGTTGCACAGCGCCATAAATAGGAGGTGGGGCTAGGGCACTCGAGTCACGAGGTTCGCCTGAGCCGCCTAGCACCCCACCTATAGTTCTAAACCCTAGCCGATCACAGAGGGGGCGCTGCCAGCGACGGGAAGCGCCGCCACCGCCTCTGCATCTCACCGAAGGACTGCTATGATGTCGGGCTGCCCTGCGGAGTCTACACCGACCCCGGACGACACCGCTACTCCACTGCCACCGGGTTATCGCCAAACATTGCGATGGCGAGCCCATCTTCCTCTAAGGCAGCCGATGGTTTGCACCCTTCACCCCTCTCTTTCTCTCGTTCTATCTACTGTTATTGCACTAGCAGATGTTCTAGGACTCACGGTTTTGTTCAATAGCAAATAGACATGCTAGTTTTATGCCTAGAGATCCTATTTTAGGTCTAACAACAGTCACTCACTCACTCTGTCAGGTGGTCATGGTCGGAATCGTCAAAACAGGGCCCTAACCCATTTTTTCACGAGAGGCAGATTGGGCCGAACCGCAAACCCAATGGTAGCCCTTCCAGGCAGTACTAGCCAACACGAGAGGCCGTTGGGCCTCCCTCCCATTTATGCTGTACACAATTCACTGTGTCATCAGGTGATGCTGAATACTGATACGTCACTGCCGGTTCTTTACGCCTCAACTGCATTGTAATGTTGAACCCCCTCACCGTCAGACTTTTTATCGCAGTAAAAAGAAGTGCAATGCAAGGATGGTCGTTTCTATGGGAGCGTGTGTACTGGCAATAGTAGTTTTTGGACGTTGCACATATTGCAATGCTTATATACATATGTTGCATAGAGTTTGTTTAAAAAATATTTCATCTGTTTTTAGACGTATGTTGCAAGTGTTTTATCTTGATGTTACATATGTTGCAATGGCTATGTTGCAAATGTATGTCCTAATGTTTCATCTGTTTCAGACGTATGTTACAATTGTTTAATCTGAGTGTTGTAAAAGTATATCTAGATGTAGGATTGTTGAGTGAGAAAGAGAGAGCTAACGCGGGAGCCATGACGGCGTCGATGTGGGGAGGAGGCGTAGAGCGCGCGACACCGGTGTGGAAGAGGCGGGGTTTCATCCTAGCGGCGTGAAAGAGGTAGACACGAAGCGGTGTGGAAGAGGTGGGTGAGACGTCGGTGTGAAAGAGACCAAGCCAAGTCATCCGGACCACATAGACAGCGGAGTAGAATGGAGTGGTCCGAACGCGGACGAGGGAAGCGTCCGAGCGCTAGTCTTGCCCGAAACACTTCCACGTTTTTCTTTTTTTTTTAAGCAACACTTCCACGTGAAATTGAGCCATGAAATCGAGACATGGAATCGTCGAAATAAGGCCGAAGCTGCACGTCGGCCTAGCATGGAAGACGCCAGTAGAGAGAGTTTGGGCCGGACCTGCAAGCCCAACGTAGACTGGGCTACCGCCACGTGCCACCGTGGCACGGCAGACGGCACACATGACACAACCTACCGCTACCGGCTTCCCGGCTTCCCTTCCGTTTCTTCAACCTCAATCGTCCGCACGCCGTCTTCCCCATCTCGCGCAGCGCTACTGCCGGCTGTCCCGAGTCCCGACCACCGTCGCCCGCTCCCCGCCGCGAATCCTTCCTGCTCCCGCGATGGTAGGTGGTCCCATCTCCCGCGCTGCTGCCGGTCCTCTTGATCTGCCCCGATCCATCGCTCCGAGATCCAGCCTTTTGTGGCCGGCCTCGTCGTTCTCTGCTCGTCCGTGTCCCCAGGTCCGGCTGTCCTTTTTTTTCTCTTTGCTGCAAGCGCTATGGGATCTGCGAATGGTGGTGGCCTCGATTTGTTTAAAGGGCTGAACATTTGTTTGATGCAGGAGACCTGCCCGTCGGTGAAGAACATCCTCTTGCTGGACTCCGAGGGGAAGCGCGTCGCCGTGAAGTACTACAGCGATGACTGGCCTACTCTCTCCGCGAAGCTGGCCTTCGAGAAGTCGGTCTTTGCCAAAACCCAGAAAGCGAATGCTGGAACGGAAGGTAATTTACATCTGATTTCGCTTATACGGAAGGAGTTGTTTTCCGCCGATGGTGAGCCTCGGTGAGCGTTGTTGTGCTCGCTTGAGGTAGTCCAGAGTACTTGATTAGCATTATCATCTCATAATGAACTCATGAGTGTGATGTATTGTTATAATCCATTCTATATATGCTGATGCTGGGCAAGAATGCTTCCATGGAATATGACTTTTTGTATAGGGGTAGAACCATTTCATCGATGTTAAATTACAGTATTACACCATTCTTGTTTTGATTCTTTTGCTGTGCAGCATGTTAATTTATGGTCCCTATGCCATTTTATTCATTGTTCATTGACATGACTTATATTCAAATTTACAAATCATCTACTCCTTTACTCCTCCATTCTAGATATATAGCTTTTGCTATGTACTTAGATATACACTATGTTTAAATACATAGTAAAAGCAATGTATCTAGAATAGCCAAATCGTCTTACAATTTGGAATGGAGGGAGTATATATTTTCCATGTCCTCCCTTGTATCCTCTTTTAACCTCAGTCACGGTACTGTTTGTACTAGCTCCCACTCACCACAAATCTATAAATGAGCCTGGGCTAATTTTACATCTGACTGACTTAATTTCTCCTTAAACATGCAGATGTGACTGTTTGAGTTATTTTTTTTCTTTTCTTCAATTATTTCATATTTTTATTTGTTTCTCTTTAACAGCTGAGATTGTAATGTTTGATGGTCAAATTGTGGTATACAAGTTCATCCAAGACCTGCACTTCTTTGTTACTGGAGGAGAAGAGGAGAATGAGCTTATTTTAGCATCAGTTCTTCAGGGATTCTCTGATGCTGTCGAGCGACTTCTCAAGTTATTTTCCCTCTATTAAAGTTTATCTTTTCAACCGCTGTTTGTTCTGTTACATGTTATTGTGTTAATGCTGATTGTATATGAATGTGTTTCCAATCTTGGTGGTTTCAGAAACATGGTTGACAAAAGGACAGCACTCGAGAATTTGGACCTGATCCTATTGTGTCTTGATGAAATTGTTGATGGAGGGTAAAGCCTTGTCTTACTACATACATGATATTAAGGCTTCTTTTCTTGTTCCCTTTATTGTGTACATTTATTATCCTTCCTTTGCTCTGAAATCACCTGACTGTCATCTGCCGCATGTTTGATTTTTGGAGTGGGGCCTGGCAATAGAGTTCTTTTAGGGCCTCTATTTTGTAATGGTTGTATTCACTGGATTCAAAGGTTTAGTCTTGTGTTCTGCTTCTGTACCCCAAGCCCAAGCATGCCTAACCTTTTAATGGGGTTACAGAATTTGATATGTGAAACAATGGCTCAGTCTGCTAAAGACATTAACAAAACAAAATCCTATTCCATTGATTTTTTTGAAATGGAACAACACTGATTATCCACATGAGGAATTGTATATATTTGATTTTGAGTTTGAGATCTTGAATGACTGCAGCTACCACAACCTTGCACTCGCCTCAATGTGACTTTTAGATAACCCCATTGATGTCTGAACTCTGAAATGTGAAAGTGATAGCATCATTCTTTGTCAACCTTAGAGATGAATAACATCGCACATTGTAAGCAGCATGTAATTATTTGCTGCACTACACCTAATTTTCTTGAATGATTACACAGGATTGTACTTGAAACAGGAGGAAGAGAGATAGCTGAAAAGGTGTCTGGTCATGGATTGGAGGGTGCTTCATCAGCTGAGCAGGTAGGCTGCAGGCTGCATCTACTTCAATTTTGTACTGAAGAAACTGGTGTCTTTAAACTTACTAGCTTTCGTTATTTGCGTGCAGACTCTAGTCAATGCCCTAACGCAAGCAAGAGAGCATTTGGCGAAGTCTCTTCTCATGTGATGCTGTGCTTTATATTTTGGGGGTGACGATGGAGTATCTATTATTGTGTCTGGATGACACTTTTTTTTTGTTAGCAATGGAGAAAGAAAAATATCTGAAATCAATGAATGTGTGGAATGGCATGGTGTTTCCAAAATTCTCATGTTCATTCTGTAAGCCTTCAAAGTTGTGTAGCATGATTGTTCTAATTTTGAATTGTTCAGTTATTGGTAGCTTTGTTTAACCTCTCCCTGTTGGAAACGGTAAAATAGCATGCTTATGGAGATAACTTGGCATGGCCAACCTTAACGAATTAGGGCTACACTTTCTTGAAGATGGTAATAATGTCTCGCTTAAACCAAAACATTATTGGGATCTGCCAAAACTTAACTTACAATTTTGTATCCATGTTCTATATTAATGGTGCAAAAAAGCACAAGGGAACCAGGAAGCTGACGGTGACTGTTTACTCGCCGGCGGTGACGTGCAGAGACAGGTCGTCTCTCTGCTTGACTGCATTGTCATCTGCGACGTTACTGAACTGCTGCTTGTAGCCATGGTCATGGTTGCCTGAAAACAGCTTGTCTTCGCTTGGAGTCCCTTCCATGTCGATGACGATGTTGGTTATCAAGCAGCAGACGAAGATGATCCTTGGCAGCCGGTGCTTGTCAGGCCTCCACAGCTCTCCCTGGATGACACGCCACCTCCCCTTGAGTGTCGCCAATGCAGTCTGCACCACTGCCGTTGCCGCTGTGTGCCGCTTGTTGAATTCCACATTGGCTGCCGGGAGACCATGTCCCAGGTACGGGGTCATGAGCCAGGGAAGCAGAGGGTAGCTCGCATCTCCGACTATGTACTCCCTAACCGCGGAACCTCCAGGAAGGTCCATCTGCCCCTCAAGCCTCAGGCCTTTCTCACACAACCTGTACAGGCCTGAAGTGCGAAGGATGCATGAGTCGTCCATGCTCCCAGGCCAGCCACTGACGATGTCTCTGAACCGCATGTCTGCATCCACAACAGCCTGCAGCACCATACTGTTTTTGTTCTCATTGTCCAGCCAGACCTTGCTGTTGGGCTGAGCTGAGGAACACATGAGGATGTGTGTGGTGTCAATGGCACCGCAGCAGTTAGGGAGCCCATAAATCTTGTCAAATCTTGCCTTGATGGTTGCCATCTCCTCAGGGCTCGGCCATTTCAGGTGACAGATGGCACGCTCCTCCACGGACTCAATGAACCGCCATGTGATGTTCGAGATGGCTGAGTGATTCATGCCAAACCACATTCCTATGTTCTGCAGTGACTCACCAGTTGTCAGCCTCATCAGAGCCACCGCCACCTGATCCTCCACCCCTAGGATTGTCTTGTCACCAAACCTGAAGTTTCTGAAACCATATGTCTTTGTTGTCAGGTCCTTCTTAACAAGTGAGCAGACGTAGTCGAAGGTCTTTCTTGACATCTTGAGGACAGACTCCATGTTCTGGTGTTCTCTTGGAAAAGGGAAATGTCCTGTGAAAAGAGGAATGTCGTAGTATTGTTACTAGTGAAATATTACACTCTTACGCATGAGGAACATGAAGGCTCCTACGGAAGGCAAATAATTTAAATTTTGAGAAACAAGATTATTTAACAGGAAACGCTAGGCACAACATGTTTTACAACTAGAGTGAAACACTAATGACACTGACTGTTACGCGATCTTAAACAACAACAACAAAGCCTTTAAATCCCAAACAAGTTAGTGTAGACTAGAGTTGAAACCCAGCAGAAGCAATCAAGGTTCAGGCACGTGAATAGCTGTTTTCCAAGCACTCCTATCTAAAACTAAGTCTTTGGATATATTCCATCCTTTCAAGTCTCCTTTTATTGCCTCTACCTAAGTCAACTTCGGTCTTCCTCTGCCTCTCTTCACGTTACTATCCTGTCTTAAGATTCCACTACGCAGCGGTGCCTCTGGAAGTCTCCATTGGACATGACCAAACCATCTCAACCGGTATTGGATAAGCTTTTCTTCAATTGGTGCTACCCCTAATCTATCACGTATATCATCGTTCCGAACTCGATCCCTTCTTGTATGACCGCAGATCCAACGCAACATACGCATTTCCGCGACACTTATCTATTGAACATGTCGTCTTTTCATAGGCCAACATTCTGCACCATACAACATAGCAGGTCTAATCGTCGTCCTATCAAACTTGCATTTTAGCTTTTGTGGTACCCTTTTGTCACATAGGACACCTGATGCTTGACGCCACTTCATCCACCCTGCTTTGATTCTATGGCTAACATCTTCATCAATATCCCCGTCTCTCTGTAGTATTGATCCTAAATATCGAAAGGTATCCTTCATAGGCACTACTTGACCTTCCAAACTAATATCTTCCTCCTCCCGAGTAGTAGTGCCGAAGTCACATCTCATATACTCAGTTTTAATTCTACTGAGTAGAAAATCTTTGGACTCTAAAGTCTCCTGCCATAACTCCAGTTTCTGATTCACTCATGTCCGGCTTTCATCAACTAGCACTACATCGTCCGCGAAAAACATACACCAAGGGATGTCCCCTTGTATGTCCCTTGTGACTTCATCCATCACTAAGACAAACAGATAAGGGCTCAAAGCTGACTCTTGATGTAGTCCTATCCTAATCGGAAAGTCATCCGTGTCTCCATCACTTGTTCGAACACTAGTCACAACATTGTTGTATATGTCCTTAATGAGCCCAACGTACTTCGTTGGGACTTTATGTTTGTCCAAAGCCCATCACATAACATTCATTGGTATTTTATCATAAGCCTTCTCTAAGTCAATAAAAACCATGTGTAGGTCCTTCTTCTTCTCCCTATACCGCTCCATAACTTGTCTTATTAAGAAAATGACTTCCATGGTTGACCTTCCAGACATGAAACCAAATTGGTTCATAGAGACCCGCGTTATTGCTCTCAAGCAATGCTCGATAACTCTCTCCCGTAGCTTCATAGTATGGCTCATCAACTTAATTCCCCGGTAATTAGTACAACTTTAAATATCCCCTTTATTCTTGTAGATCGGTACCAATATACTTCTCCTCCACTCGTCAGGCATCTTGTTCGATTGAAAAATATGGTTGAATAGCTTGGTTAGCCATACTATAGCTATGTCCCCGAGGCATCTCCACACCTCGATTGGGATACCATCCGGTCCCATCGCCTTACCTCCTTTTATCCTTTTCAACACCTCTCTGACCTTAGATTCTTGGATTCTCCGCACAAAGCGCCTATTGGTGTCATCAAAAGAGTCATCCAACTGAAAGGTTGTGTACGTATTCTCACCATTGAACAATTTGTCAAAATACTCTTGCCATCGATGTCGGATCTCATCCTCCTTCACCAAGAGATGGTCCCTTTCATCCTTAATGCAAACATAACCATTTTAAGAACAGTATAATAGATATTTATGCAGCATTCTACTACAAAATCAACGTTCAAGGCAGATAAATTGTTCGATTATAACATGCAAATCAAGATATGTGCATGAATTTTGAAGATTACAGTATCATTTTTACAATATTCCCCAAGGACGTGCAAGAGATATGCACATCTTGGAATACAAACTCAGGGATACAGTTTCACCTTTAACCCTTAAAGTATTCATTAAAAAATATGATCCTATAGTTTCAGGCCCATTTTTCTAGAAGTTGACGGGTCCATTTGATTTTAAAATCTGAATGACTTCTAATGCTTGGCATATCTTTTAAAATACACCTGAATGATGCAGGGTGTACCAGGCATTCCCAGATCTTACTGGTTAGTATCAGTTTAGCAGTCAGGATACCTGACATGTATAGAACTATGGCATCCAAAAATTTTCTACAAAAACGAAGGACATTTTTACAGAAAGATTTCTTGTGGTTGCCATAATTGACCTCTGAACTTGAGTAGTCACAATAAACACTGTGAGGAGATCCCACAATGAATAGAGCAAAAGGATCATGAAAACTATCGACCTGCATGGTCATTCTTCCTTTAAGCTCATCTGTCAAACATAAACACTGACAATTCACCAAGCACTGAAGTTTCAATATATGATGTAACTTATCAAGCATCAGCAAGTTCCGCAAGTACACTTCGAGCTCTAGTGCTTGTATGAAACACATTAATCGACTCCTAATTTAGATTCCAAAAGCATACCCAAGGTTTAGCAACAATTCAATAAATACTAATGAATAATTAGTAACAATTACACCACTATTTGTTTATAACTAGCCTTCAGTTCCCAAGGTTTCAGTGTATAGAGGTCTATGTCTAATAAGGGGAACCTATTCACAACAAAATGTCTACAATATTTTCAGAAATAACACAGAAATTGTGATATAACTTCAAACAGCAAAATCACCGCTCGGATGTTCAGTCAGCAATCCATCAAAGAAACTTTTAAAAAAATCATAGGTTGTGGATGGCATTGTTCTTTCTTTTCCTTTTGTGTTCACTACTTTACTTTCCCTTTTAGCTTAAGATACCAAAAACTCCATTCTGTAAGGAAAATTTCAAGACACTTTTGTGTAGATCATGAAGGGCGGGCCTGGTGCAAGCGGTAGAGTCTTACCGCCTGTGACCGGAAGGTCCCGGGTTCGAGTCGCGGTCTCCTCGCATTGCACAGGCGAGGGTAAGGCTTGTCACTGACACCCTTTCCCAGACCCCGCACAGAGCGGGAGCTCTCTGCACTGGGTACTTTTGTGTAGATCATCGATCACTGCATTGAGAATCAGCTTCCTCGTAGCTGATTCTGGATTGAATTGAATCAACAAAAGTGAGCAAAAACCGATGGTGCCTAGATTCATCGTCTGCTCAAAGTGCGATTTCTGCAGGTTTACAGATCTGGATTTCGGAACAAACATGGGTAAACAAGAAGAAATGGAAACCAAACGCTGAATTCCCAAAATAATCCTCTACTCAAAGGATGCTACAGAAGCCGCGAGCAATCGCGGGAGCTGCCACGGTCTAAAGCTGTCAATCCATAACACGCCATTCCAATGCATCAAACCCCTTTTGCAACGGCATCTTCAAAGCCCATCTAGAGCAATCAACCGATTAAGCTACACATCGACTCCCACAAACTGCAATTCGAACTCCCTCCAGATCCACCCACGGACTATGTCAATCTCTGGGGGCACACACACGCATTACCAAGAACTAGATATTTTTCTACGGTGCCACGGCGATCAAGCTTACAGCGACGAAAGGAGCAAGGAAGCGCACATGGTTAAACTCTACAGACCACAGCGATGCAGGCAAGGAAGGAGGGTAGGGAGAGGAGAGGCGACCTGCAACCCTTCGGTAGAAGACGCTCCACCAATCGCTACCGTCCGGCAGCGGCGGCAGCGGCAACCCTGGTGCCGGCGCCGGGGCGGGCTTCTCCGTCCGCTTCCTCTTCTTGGCACCTCGCACAGGAGCCATGGACGCGAGATCAAGAAAGGCACAACGAGGACTCGAAGACTGGAGGTCTGAGATGTTGGAGGCCTTTACCTGTGTCAGTTAAAAAAGCATAATTACACACAAGTCATTAAAAAAGTGGGCTTGCACGAGTGTCATCGCTCCGAACTTCTTTGCTCTCTAAGTCATTCCATCTGCATTCCGTTCGTTTTTCACCGTTTGAGAGTCCTGACAAGTGGGACCAGTCAGTTAAATTGTTCATGTTGCTCCTCAGTTTTTTCTTTCTGGGTTCCTCCTTATTTTCTTCCCCATGACGACCACGACGCTCCTGTGCACCGCAACGCGGCTTGCGCGTCGTCAGCACTGCGTCCGGTGGCCTGGCCCCACGCCCCGGCACCTCCAGGCCTCGGCCCCGTCTCGGTGCTGGCTGTGTTCCTTGCGTCGTGGCTCCGCGCCGCCGCCCTCCCACACGCTGAGCTCGCCCACGCCGTCCACGGTGGCCGGGCTAGAGCTCGCGCGCGTGCCGTTGGCGGTGGCCGGAGCTCACCTCCTCGCGTCACCTCCACACGTGCTGCGGCAGATCCACGGCGAGGACCGGCTGCGGCAGCTTCACGCGCGCCGCCTCCTGGCTCTCGCCGCCGCCATTAGGGACGAGGCCGTCTCCCTGCACGCTGGGGCCCTCGCCGTCGCCGTCGGGGCTCGTGTCGGTGTGCGGCGCCGGTCACCGGCGAGTGGAACACGGCATGCGGCGAACCGGGTTCGCGCGACTGGCGACCGAGGCGGGTCCACTCCTCGCATCTTCATCTTCGGCCTCACCGTGCCCAACGGCCCTGTCGGTGTCGCCGTCGTCGAGAAGGTGGAGGACTTCGTGGTGGGCACGCTACTGCCGCTCTTCTTCGTCATGAGCGGGCTTCGCACGGACACCGCCAAGATCACCAGCACGCCCGCGGCGGTGCTGCTGATGGTGGCCACTCTGGCCGTGGCCATCCTCAAGGTGGCCGCCGCCGTCGGCGTCGTCGCCGTGTTCATGGGGGCAGCCGTGGGCGCGCGCGGGCGAGCTCGGCCCCGGCCGGCCACCGCGGGCGCGGGCGAGCTCTGCCCCGGCCGGCCACCGCGGGCGCGGGCGAGCTCTGCCCCGGCCGCACGCACGAGAAGAGAGATCGAGTTTGAGAGAGAGAGAGGTATTATGGACGTTTTGACTGACCTGACCCACTTGTCAGGACTCCCAAACGATAAAAAATGAACGGAATGCGGATGAAATGCTTAGAGAGCAGAGAAGTTCAGACCGGCGGCACTCGTGGGAGTTCAACTTTTTTAATGACTTATGTATAATTACAAAAAAAATTAATGACACACAGGTAAAAGTCTCGAGATGTTGTGCCCCCGGAAATAAAGTGTTTTTCAGAACGGGTTGGGTGTTGGCCGTGCTGTGCAGCTACGAAAGCGCTGTGCAGAGCATGCAAGGAAACTCCGAAGCCCTCCGGGCCTTTGTGTTCCTGTGCAGCGTGCGCCCTGCGTGACCGTGTCTGCGTGGAACATGAGACAGTCATGCCACGCACAAGATTTGTTTAGCGAAGATCGGCTCGGATCTGTCTGCCGTGCATGATTTAGAGCCAAACCGTTTCTCTAGCCCGCAGCAAAGGGACACGGCGCGCGGTATACCATTTTACTTATAGATCCATATTAAATTAGATATACAATTTTCCTTTTAGTCCGTGCTATTAAAAGATATTTCAAGTTAGCTTTTAATGTGGTAATATCAACACGCCAATTTACTTTGCATTGTTGTGAACTTTTTAAAAAAAAGGCAAGCAGCATAGAGTAGGGCACCTACTGTATGCATACATATAGTAGCAATTTTGTTTGAGCGTGAGTCTTTCCTTTTCACCGATACATCTATGACATGTTATTCAGCCTGTTCGGCTGGTGCTGATACGATCGTATATGATCGTGGATTATTACTGCTGGTTGGTTTGGTGTGAGAGAAAAATATTGTTCTGACTGAAAATTTACGATCGTTTACGACCAAGCGAACAGGCTGATTGACTTAGGATGACACCATAATATCTCTGAGTTATGACTTGCGGTGTGTTACTTATTTATATTTAGATCCACACTAATTTGGATGTCTCTAAGCTAGCTTACGTATAACAGATGGCATGTCATTTTGCCTTCACATCCAAATTGAATTTGGTATCTCTAAATTAGTTTACGCGATGGTAGCATGTGGTGTATCATTTTAGTCTTGAATTGTTGTGAACTCTAAAAAAATCATTTGAAAACCAACATGCGATGTGGGCTATGATCTTCATAGGAACAGTTTGTGCAAGATATTCGCCTTTGCTTTATGCTACACTATGATTACAAACAAATACAAAAAATATAGATTGATGAGTATATAATATTGTGTGCCGCCTACTACAACGTTGTGGTAGTATGCTATCTTTTAAATGGCTTACTTATAGTGTTGTGGTTGATAACATTGTTGCACATAATAAAATGTCTACAATTAAGTTGTGCATGTCCATATGTCTATGTCATTCTAACCTCCATAAGTTCACAAACAAGTGAAAAAATATAAAAGATTGGCCAAAAAGCTATCACAAATGGAGGGACGGACCACTTGTATGATGGATTTTTTTTAAGTACCTATGTATATTTATTATTAGTCCTAATTTTTTAAATACTTTGCAACCAAGCACTCGGTTTTCAAGGCTTGGTTCAGTCAAATGGTGTTTTTTGGTTAAAAACTAGGTAGCCAGGATAGCAACCAAACATCCCCTAGCTAGGAGTAGGAAAGATAAGAACATAAAGGGGTGTTCATGGGATTGATATTGTTTTAGAGTTTAGGATAATTAAAGCATGGTTTGGTCAGGGGATATTGCGTGGCACAAAGTATAAAGTCACTTATACCAAGAGGGTACGGTGATGTTGGAAAATAGGAAAAATGATCACGTGGTGGCTGTTTCCTTGTGCACTTCTTCGGATGGGATTTGATTGAACAATGAGAAAGAGTTGTAATCAGGACATCTATCCTTTGCATACACACATCACTTATCAAGAAGGGCCAATTACTAGAGTTCGAGCATAGAAATTTAATTGCTCGGTGAGTTCATTCCTAAGTACTTATTTTTGTAATTATGATAATAGATTTCTATCTAATGATATTATTATTCTAAGGAACTTTGGAGAGATAAAGGAAGTACTTGGAGGAGGAGAATAGCAGCATAGGCGACCAATCCAAGTTGAAGACCCAATCCAATTTCAAGTCTATCTCAGACTCCAGGAGCAGCCTACACTAAAATCATCTCCCTGGTCGCGTACGGACTTCGTTTTCGATGTTCTACGTATGCACGGGAAGCTAAGAAGATGATGAAGATATCACTCCTTTAGATACAAATAACACTCAAGTTTCTATGTGAGACATAGTAAAGCTCGAGCACGATAATTAAATCTCTAGGTGAGCTCGTTCCAATATACTCTTTTCCATGATTATGCGAATAGATTGCTACCAAATGATATTACTACTATAATTTGAAAGTATTATATGACCAAGTTTTGCTAGCTAGGATTAGCCAGCCAACCGCAAAGTTATAGCA